>NC_077228.1:505759695-505950540 GCF_027887165.1 Monodelphis domestica
TTATCCCTCCAAGGGAGAGTCTCCAGAGCTTAACTTCTCAAGCTGTGAAATGGCCTGATGAACTGCTCTTCTTTGCCTGTGGGGAACACACACCCCTGCTTTGGATTACATGATATAGTTATGCTCCCTTTTACATTTCTAGGGTGTATTTGATAGAGCTCTGGACCTTGGAAGGTCAGAAAACCTGGGTGGGGGGTTTATATCCTGATTTGTACACTGACTATTTGTGTGACTTTGAATAAGTCCTTTCCTCTCTCTTGGTCTATAAGGTGGTGATGGATCTAATGATAATGAGAACCATGGTTCTCGAACTGCTAGGGACCTGGACAACTGAATGTACATGGAGATGTTGATATGTTGGAGGGAAAAAAAAAATCAAAGATGATTCGGCAGATTTGAGCTTGAGTGATTGGGCATATTCTGGTGCCATTTTTAGAAATGGGGTCAGGTTGGTGAGTGCTACTCTGGACATCTAGATGATGTCACACAGGCACTGGAAAATGAGGGGATTGTAGCTGTGAGGGGAAAAAATGAAAGTTGAGCTTAAAAGATTTGGGACGTCACCATCACTCCAAAGCTATGAGAAGAGAAGAGGTTGTTCAGGGTAGAATGAGAAGACACTTTGGGAACATCCACACTTAGAGGACAAAAGAGGAAGATGAATAAGGGAAAGAGATGGAGAGAAGAAGCAGTTAGAAAGGTAATCCAGACTGAGAGACACAGAAGAGCACTAGGGGAGAGAGAGAATCCAGAAGGAGGGTGGGTAATGGTCAATCGTTCAAATGATACAGAAAGAGGTTAAGGGGGAATGAGGATAGGGAAAATGTTATTGGATTTATCTTTTATTTAGGTTATTATGCCCTTTTTTGTTCAATTGTTTTAGGGGTTTTCTTGGCAGAGATACTTCGGGTGGTTTTGCCATGTCTTTCTCCAGCTCATTTGGCAAATGAGGAAACTGAGTCAAATGGAGTTAAGCAGCTTAGTGAGATTTACACAACTATTAAGTGTCTGAGACCAGATTTGAACTCAGGAAGATGAGTCTTCCTGACACCAGATTTGGCGTTATCCTCTGTGCCACCCAGAAGCCCCATTGTTATATATCCTTAGGAGAGAACAATTTCTGTGGGTTAGGTGGGACTGAAGGTCAGATTGCAAGGGCTGAAGATAGTGAAAGAAACAAGTATAGATTTTTTTCTATAAGTTTAGCTGTGAAAAGGAAAAAATAATATTTATGACAGTAAGTTGAAGGGATGAAAAAAGAGTCAAGGGGAGGTTAGGGGAAAGCTTAATGTTAAAGGTATGGAAAGAGCCAGTGGAAGAACTTCCTTCAAGACTCAGCTCAGATCCCATTGTCAGCTGGAGGACTTTCTGAGACATTTCATATTGTCTTCATCTACTCTTTAACTTACATGTATCCAGTTATTTACATGTTGTCTTCCCCCCCATTAGAATATAAGCTTTCTGAGGGCAGGGACTTCTTTTTTCTTTTGCTTTTTTTTTTCCCTCTAGTGCTTAGCACAGTGCTTGGCATATAGAATGCTTGTTGACTGATTATAAAGGGGGAAGAATGGGAAATGAATCAATTAATTAACAATTAAAAAAAAAAAACAACCTCTTACCTTCTGTCTTAGAATCAATACTAGATATTGGTTACCAAGCAGAAGAACAATAAGGGTGAGAGGCAATAGGGGGTTTAAGTGACTTGTCCAGGGTCACAACAGCTAGGAACTATCTGAGGCCATATTTGAACCCAGGTCCTCATGACTCTGGACCTGACATTCTCCTATTGTGCTACCTAGGTGCCGCCAGAAAACATTTTTTTTTTTAAACCCTTACCTTCTGTCTTGGAATCAATACTTAATTTTGATTTCAAGGCAGAAGAGTGGTAAGGGGCTTGGCAATGGGGATTAAGTGACTTGCCCAGGGTCACACCTAGGCTGGGAAAGTATCTGACGTCCAGAATTGAACCTAGGACCTCCCATCTCTAGGCCCTGGCTCTCAATCCGCTGAGCTACCCAGCTAGCCCCCCCTCAGAAAACATTTTTTAAAGCACCTACTATGGTGAGAGATACAAAAACAAAGAAACAATCCCAGTTTGCTAGGAATTGACATTCCATTAAGTTGGAAGGAATGAGCCCATCAAGATCCCAGATGATGGCATCAAGGTCACAAGTGCTTACTTAGCACAAGACCTGGCACATAGTAGGTATTTAATAAATGTTCATTGAATTGAAAAGTATTGGGTTAGATAGCCTTGCTCAAGAAGAGGTCCTGCTCATTCTCCCAAGATGGAAAGGAAAGAATGAATGGGGGGGAGGAAGGGGGAGGAGACCCCAAAGATTAGAAGGATGAACAAACTCCAAAAAGGATTGCCCTCTGTCTTCTCCAGTAAAGTAGGAGAGAACGTGATTTGGGTAGTGCTGAGGGTTAGGGAACAGTGGGCATTATTGGGGTTTGGTAAAGAGAAGAGGAGGTTAGAACTGCTTCTATGAGGAATGTGATACGGAGTCACTTACTGTACATATTGTATGTCTCCTCCCCATCCCCAACCCACTAGAGTGACCCTCTTTGAGAGCAAGAACTGGTTTGCTACTTTTTTACTCCCCAGCACCTAGCATGGTACATTGTGCATCATTTATTTACGTATCCATTCATTCATATCTTTGAATATTTAACTTATTATTTATTTGTCCTTTTTCTATCTATCTATCCATCCGTCTATGGTCTAGACCTATTGTTTCAGTTGTATGTTGAATCTCAGTGTGGAAAACTCTCTCCATTGAGGCAGAGAGGCAACTCATCTCAAGTTTATAGCATTATCTTAACAACTCAGCGTTAAATAATCCATGATCATCTAGCTATTGCCATATCAGCAGGCAGGTTTTGAACCCAAGTCTTGCTGATTCCAAAGCCAAGCCTTCTATACACCACACCAGCCTACTTTTCATTCCCTTTGCAACAGAGTAGGTGTTTTTAATACCTGTTTATTAAATTAAACTGAATGAAAAGATGGGTTTTCCATTCACCAGTTGATTCTGAAAAGCACTAATTTAAAAAATGGATGCCTTTTGTAACAGTGCCATTCATTTCTGAGTTTGCCCTTCTCCTCTCCCTTCCCTAAAGAGCTATTCCTCAAAGGTTTAAAAAGAAGGAGAGGAGACCTTCCTCAGACATTTGTTAGCTTGTGTTGGCCCTGGGGCAAGTCACTTAAATCAACTTCTTTCTAAAATGAGAAGGATAATATTACCAACTCATAGGGTTTTCGTGAATATCTAATATTTGTAAAGTGCTTTACAAACCTTAAAGTGTCATGTAAATGATATTACAAAATAAGTATATGCAAAAAATACACAAAATAAATACAAGGTTAATTAGGAAGAGTGTTTCTTTGACTTGGAGTTAGGAGGAGAGCTGAGTTTTTAATGTCTTTTCTTACTTTTACTAATAGAAAGTGTTTAGGAAATTGGGGACACTTGAAGTCTCAGTCTCCTCATCTGTAAAATGGATATAATTCTTTGGGATCTTTACCATGTAATGCTCTTATTAAAAAAAAGTGCTTTTATATACCATAAAGTGCTAAAAATTGAGGTTTTCTCTTTTTTTAAATCATCAAGGATGATGACAGAGATTAAGGAAAAAAGAAACATTGTAAATTAGACCCATGGAATTTTAAGAGCCCCCAAATGACCTTAGAAGTTGCCTGATCTCTGTCTTATTTTACAATTGGAGAGAAACTGAGGGCCCAGAGACTTGCACTCAGTCACAAGACTAATCTTTAATCTTTTGGCCCCCTTTTCTTTCTTTTCTGTTCTGTTCTGTTCTGTTCTGTTCTGTCTCTGTTCTGTTCTTGTTTCTCTTCTCTTCTCTTTCTCTCTCTCTTCCTCTTCTCTTCTCCTTCTCTTCTTTCCTTTTCTCTAAATCCGTTACCTTCCATACAAGTCAATACTGTGTATTGGTTCTTTTTTTTTTTTTAAACCCCTTACCTTCTATTCTAGAATCAATATTGTATTGGTTCTAGGACAGAAGAGCAGTAAGGGCTAGGCATTGGGGAAAAAAGTGACTTTCCCAGAGTCACATATCTAGGAAGTGTCTAAGGACAGATTTGAACTAAGAACCCCTCCTAGCCTGGTGCTCTCCAATCACTGAGCCACTCAGCTTGCCCCCCCTGTGCATTGATTCTAAGGCAGAAAAATTGGTAAGGGTTAGGCAATGGGGTTTAAGCAACTTGCTCAGGGGTCACACAGCTAGGCAGTATCTGAGGTCAGATTTGAACCCAGGACCTTCCCATTGTTAGGCTTGGTACTCAATTCCAGTGAAACCACCTAGTTGCCTCCTTCTCTTATCCTTTAGATGACTATGTAGTCCTTTTGTACTTAAATTGACTTGATGTGTTTTCATTATGTCCTCATCCTGTTGGAGTTTCAGTCTGAGGTCTGGTATCTTTCCTCTTTTAGAATTTCCATAACCCATAATTATTATCTGCTCCTCCTCCTTTAAAATGATGACTTTTAGTGTCTCCTAGAGAATAAAAAGAGTGACTTCCCCCAGCTCCATGACCACATTTGAAAAATCACTTTTTAAAAATGCACAGACTTGGGTGGTCTGGCAATGTTGGCTCCAAGCCTTCCTTCCATTCCAGATTGGCCAGCTCTCCTCCTGCCCTGTTTTCTGGGGCTAACTGCCCAGCTGTTCCCATAAAATGGCTTGTCCTTTGGTCTCCTTGGCCCTTGCCTTATCCTGGAAAACTCCCAGCATCATTTCTGGGCTGTGGGATCAATGTTCTTTGTAGTCACTTGATAGTCTCTCAAGATGGGCCATTTGGAATTTATGGGCGAGCCCTATTTGAAACATGAGCATCCTGCCCCCTTCTTCTACTACTCCATGTGGCATGGAGATAACCTGGAGTTCTCAGAGGCAGGGAAATCTCTTAGCCTCTTAGCCTCAAACCAGTTTGGGGATGGAGAGGGGGCACAGTGCAGGGGGCATTCTAATTGCCAGCACAATTGTAATCCCAAGAGGGAAGCAAGTCTGTCTTTCCAGAAATTCCAGTCCAAGGCTGTGTGTGTGTAAAGGATTGGAGAGGTAGGATGGTTAGGGCTGTAGGAAAGAAGGTATCATAGTCATGTGACCCCCATGTTGGCAGCCTAGAGTTAGGGCAATGCCCAAGAAAGTGGTTTTCTGCTGTGTAATTCAAAGATGGCAGGCTTGAGTTCAAAATGAAAGCCTCAGATGCTTACTAGTTATCGTGACCATGGTCAAGCCACTTAAGCTCAGTTTCCTCATCTTTTTGCCTCAATTTCCTCATCTGTTAAAATGAGGATAATAATAGCATTTACCTCTCAGAGGTGACATATATGTAAAGAACTTAGCACAGTGCCTGGTACATAGTAGGCACTTAATAATATTTGTTGTCCTTCCTTCTTTCCTCATTATTGCTGCAGAGAAGTGTTATTTTTTACCTTGGCTGCCAGCACCTTGAGCCATTGCACTGACTATCTTGCCCTTAGTTTCATTTAATGTGCAAAAAGACCGTGCCAAAAGAACACAAGTTTTTTCAGGACCTTTCAAGATGGAAAGGCTTTGAGTGAGTACAACTTTGGAAAAAAAGGGGGAGAGACAGACAGATAGACATAGAGGGAGACAGACAGACAGACAGACAGAGAAAGAGAAGAGAGACGGAGAGAGAGAGAGAGGATGAGAGAGAGAGATGAGAGAGAGAGAGAGAGAGAGAGAGAGAGAGAGAGAGAGAGAGAGAGATGGAGTTCATCAACCCCATGAAACCTTCTTTCAAGGCATATTAGAACTTGTGATCTATCTTGATATATATAGATGGGGAAAAAAGGGAAGGTATCATTAAGAAAGTAAATATCAGGTCCCTACCCCCTGCATATCACCAATTCTGGTTGAGAAAGGAGTGAACAACTCCCCAGAATTTAGGTGCTCGTGGCATAGTGGAGAGGATGATGGACTTAGAGTCCAGAGGGGATCTGCGTTCAAATCCTTCCTTGGATAATAACTAGCATGTGACTTCCTACAAAATGACAGCCTCTGTGATTTTCAAGTTTCCTCCTCTATAAAACAGGGATAATAATTCCCTTTACCTGGTTGTTTTGAGGCACCTAATGAGTTAATGTGTGGAAAGCATTAGATCTAGGCATTCATTAAAGAAAAAAGACCCTGAATTTGCTGGTGTCCTTACCCTTGCTACCCTGAAGCTCTGAGGAATCTTTTTTCCTTCTTTTCTTTTCTGTCCTGTCCTGTCCTGTCCTGTCCTCTGTCCTGTCCTGTCCTTTCCCTTTCCTTTCCTTTCCTTTCCTTTCCTTTCCTTTTCCTTTCCTTTCCTTTCTCTTTCCTTTTCCTTTCCTTTCCTTTCCTTTCCTTTTCCTTTCCTTTCCTTTCCTTTTCTTTCCTTTCCTTTCCTTTCCTTTCCTTTCCTTTCCTTTCCTTTCCTTTCCTTTCCTTTCCTTTCCTTTCCTTTCCTTTCCTTTCCTTTCCTTTTTTGTTTTCTTTTTAAAAAACCCTTACTTACCTTCTGTCTTAGAAATCAATACTAAGTGAAGGTTTGAAAGGCGGGAAAGTGGCAAGGGTTAGGCAATGGGTGGTAAAGCGACTTGCCCCAGGTTATATAGCTAGGAAGTGTCAGGCCAGATTTTGAATCCAGGACCTCCTATATCCAGACCTGGCTCTCTGTCCATTAAACCACCCAGCTGACCTATGCTCTGGTGAATCTTTTGAGAGTTTTGGTTTTTAAAGAAGCTACTCAGAGAATTGAGTAGTATAAATATTTCCCTTGTACTGCTAGATAAGAATGGAATCCTCTGAGTTGGGAACTTCTCTCAGCTAATTAGGTAGAAGAGATCCTTAAGAGATTGGAGGGAAGGGGCAGCAGTTAAGCACTTAACCCATTAGCCTACCTGTTGCCACTCTTCTGCCTTGGAACCAAGGCTTTAAAAAAAAAAAGAGATGATTCAGCTTGGCAGAGTTGGGAGATACCTTTGGACTGATACAATCTTTTCGGGATTGACCACCTTCTGACAGATAGGAAAAGTTGTCCTGGTAGGCTAATTTATTTAAGAAATATTCTGTGTGACTGTGGGCAAGTCACTTAAACTCCAGTCACCTAGCTCTTTAGGGGCCTTCTATCTTAGAATTGATACTTAAGATCTATATCTAAGCCTGAAGGTAAGGGTTTGAAAAAAAAAAAGAAAGAAAAGAAAAGACACGAAACTCCAAAATGCTCCTTTTGCCAGAGAGAGCCCCATCTACTCCTTTCCTCCCTGCCTTCTAGCTTGTGGTCTGAGTGTCATTCCTTGGAGAGCCAGGAAGGAAAGTATCCTTTAGAGTTAAGATGCTAATAAAATGATCTTAGCACCCATGACCCAGATGCGGCTTAGCAAGTTTTATTTTCTAGATGGGCAGCAGCAGCAGCAGCAACAAAGTACTTTTCCCAAGGTCTGTTTAGATGGGTTCTGGTGACCCCTTCCTTACTTCATTCTAACATTGTTAGCTTAGCTAGAATGATAAAGGATGAGAACTAGTTTATGTAATGCTTTAAGGTTTGCAAAGTACTTTTTACATGTTTTTAATTGATTTGAAAGTTTTTTTAAACCCTTACCTTCCGTCTTAGAATCAGTACTGTGTATTGGTCCCAAGGGAGAAGAACAGAAAGGATTAGGCAATGGGGTGCCTTAGGTCACATGGCTAAGAAATATCTGAAACTAGATTTGAACCCAGGACCGCCCATCTCTAGACCTGGCTCTCTATCCATTGAATTACCTTGCTGCCTCTCCAATCAAGGTGATCATGACAATCATCCCAGATGGTAGATGCTACAGTTATCCCCATTTTAATAGATGAGGAAACTGAGACCAAGAGAAGTTCAATGACTTGCCTACCAAGCCAGTCACTAGCTAGAGTCTGAGGATTGACTTGAACTAGATTAGGATTGAGTTCTTTCTGACTCCAAAGTCCTGGTCTCTATTCACTGTGACCCCCAGATGCCCTCTCCCATTTCTCATGTCAGATGGCATTTGGGTCCCACTGACATCTTTATCATTTAACTTCCGGGTACTTTGATTTTCCCATATTTGTGATCAGACTCTCCCCAGGAAGGGAATGCTCTCCCTTTGTACTCCTTCTTTCACTCTTTTCCCCGACCATTCAATCAGTCAGACCAAGAATATGTCATAAAGCAAATTCCACAGCTATAAACCGGTGTAATTAAAATAGGAAGACTAAGCCACAAGTCCATTAAAATGCCCAACACCAATCCTCATGCACTGATTAAGACCTGGGTTCCCATCTCTAAAGTGCACAGTCGATGCACTTATAACGCTAGAAACTGGATCTAATGCTGATTTGCTAGCTCTAATAAGCACTAATTAAACATCTAGGCTTCAGTTTCCTCCTCCATAAAATGGGAATAATAATACCCATAGTCTTCCCTCCCAGGGTGACCATGAGGAGCTACTAATATCTGTGAAATTCTTTGAAGTCTTGAGAGAGCAGCACTCAAAGGTCCATTGCAGTCCTCTGTTACTAATCTGATCCCTAGTTCAGAGTGGTGGGATTTGAACCAGGCACCCTCTGACTGGAGCCAGGATGCCTCCTAGCACCCCGGTGCTGTCTTCAAGGCATTGAGAAAAAGTTCTAAGTAATTTTCAAAAAATAAAAAAAAACAGCAATAAACAATAGATAAAAAAAGAAAAAAGAAAAAAAAAATAAGACTATGGTTTGAGCAGAATCTCTTCCTCTTCTTTGGGAAATCATTGAAACAGGGATTGGGTCATTAATATGGACTGTCGTTCTCTCATTTAAGAAAAAATTTAAAAAGCAATTTCAAAAATATCTCTCATTAGGGTTGCTAAGATAAGCATGATGGAATCTGTTTGAAGCTTGGCAGCTTTCGTTTGAAAAATAACCCAGAGATGGAGAGAACCAAGTGGGAGAAGAAACTCTGCATCTTAATGAGACAGGGTCAAAGGAGTGAAGGAGTGAGTGAGAGCTGGGTGGTCTTGGGGTATCTAGGGAAACCCCTACGGCATTGGGGAGAGTCATTGCTACAATCGGTAGTGGCTGGCTGGGATGTTGGTACATATGGGGACAAGGAGGAGAAGTTTCCCATGTTCTCATTGGCTCATGGCAATGGGACCTGATGGGGATGCTGTGGGTTTGCTGGGAAGCTGTGGTTTCTGATTCTGATCTGGGTCAAGGATCGTGCCATTGCCATGATATCTGCTTCCCTTGGGAACTTGAATTTCTACAACAATAACGACTCTCCTTCGTTTTAAGCTTAAAGTTTTTCAGAATGCTTTACTCGCCCTGTTTTGGCGATCATGTGTGGTTTTGGGGGGGCACTTATGATTTTATCCATGTGGTGAACTCCTGGTGTGAAAACTCCTTCCATAGATGTGTGGTAGTAACTCAGGTTCATAGATCTGGAGTCAGGAGTGCTTTCAGGGGAGATCTAGACCAGTGTTCTCCATTTACAGAGGAAGAAATTGAGGGTAAGAGGGAGTAAGTGACTTATCCAAGGCCACATAGCTAGAATCTGAGGCAGGATTTGAATCTAGATTTTCTTGACTCTAAGTCCTGGATTCTTTCCAAGGAGAAAGAGGCAGATTTGTGGTTTAATGAAAAGATCCAAGGATCAGTGATGGAAGAGATTTTATTGGTCCATGAACCCATTTTACAAATGAGAAAACTTATGTCTAGAGACATGAAGAGACTTGCCCAAGATCACAGAGTTAGTAAGGTACATGACAGAATCGAAAGCCAGGTTTTCTACTGTAAATCTTCTACCTTCTCTGATTCACTATGAGCTGGGAGACACAGGGTCTTAGCCTGGCTTTGCTGCTAACATAACTCTTTGAACTCAGCCAAACCACTTTACCTCTGGGCCTTAGTTGCCCTCCTATAAAATGAGGGCTTTGGAATGGATACCCAATTAGCTTCTCTTCTCTTCTCTTCTCTTCTCTTCTCTTCTCTTCTCTTCTCTTCTCTTCTCTTCTCTTCTCTTCTCTTCTCTTCTCTTCTCTTCTCTTCTCTTCTCTTCTCTTCTCTTCTCTTCTCTTCTCTTCTCTTCTCTTCTCTTCTCTTCTCTTCTCTCCTCTTCTCTTCTCTCCTCTTCTCTCCTCTTCTTTTCTCCTTTTCTCTTTCTTCTCTCCTCTGCTCTGCTCTGCTCTCCTCTCCTCTCCTCTCCTTCTGTCTTAGAATCAATGCTTTGTATTGATTCCAAGACAGAAGAGCAGCAAGGACTAGGCAATGGGGCAGTGGGGTAGGTGAGGCAGTAAGTGACTTGCCCAGGGTCACCTAGCTAGGACGTGTCTGAGATCAGAATGAACCCAAGTCCTCCTGTCGCTAGCCCTGGCTCTCTATCCACTGAGCTACCTAGCTACCTCCTCTTTTTCTTCTTTTTTTAAAAAAATCTTCTTTTAAAGGTTATTCTGCTTTGAAAGCTCATTCTAACCATACAGAAACCAGCCATGGTATTGTGATGAAGATCAGTGTGGTATAGTGGTTTGGGGTCAGAGGCAAACAGGGCAAGCAGTGACTTGCCCAAGGTCACCGAGCTAGTGTCCGAGGCCAGATAGGAACTTGGGTCTTCTTGACTCCAGGCCTGGCACCCTAACTACTGCACCTTCTAGCTGGAAGTTAGAAGCAGGGAAATGGATTCCTCCATGACCACTGGAGGACCTTTCTGGCCCTGTACACCCCCTGACTCCCTTTCAGAGTTGCGTTTTGGCTCCAGCATCTGTAGCGTGGTGGTAAAGCTCTGGGTTTTGCAATACCGCACGGCCCCTACCTTGTTAAGGGCCGAGGCTGAACCTTCCCAGATGTGGCTATTCCGTCTTCTCCATGAGAAAGTCTGGCCTTGTGGTCTCATGTGGACTTGTTTGTTTGTGTTTGAAGCTCTCCAACTGTGACTTTGACGTCACGGCAGAAGGAGAGCGCTGTCTCGGGAGGGACAGCTGCTTATTGTGTCTCTCTCCAAAGGCAGGGCTCTGGCAGGCATCCCTGGAGGAGCTGGAAGTGGAAGGGAAGGAAATGGAATACTGAAATGATCGAGTACAAGGTCTGCAGTCATTTGGGGTTCCCTTTCCAGCTCTGGCTCCCCTGCCTGCAGCAGCCCGTGCCTCGGAAGGGATGGAGGCTGGCTCTCAGGCAGGAGAGGCCGTCAGCACCCGGGGATCCCGCCAGCAGGCTCTCTCTGCCCGGTGTTTGTGGTCTTCTGGTCAGCCCCACGTCCGCGCGTTAATTTCTCAGCTGCGTCACACAGCCCAGAAGGTCTTCTTAGATTCTCAGAAGAGGTTTTGCAACAAGTTGGCCTTGATTGCCAATGGTTGGATTTTTAAAAAAAGTTGAATCTGCTGACAGGAATTCATAAAACTAAATTTCAGTCTTAGAGGTGGGGAAGGGTAAACTGCACATTTTGGAGGAAGAATAGAAAATTAACTGACTTAGAATGAACTGCCAGGGGGGCAGCGAGGTGGCACAGGAATTGAATTCAAATCTGGTTTCAGACACTTACTGGCTATGTGATCCTGGGCAAGTCACTTATCCATATTTTCCTCATCTGTCAAATGAACTGGAAAAGGAATTGGCAAACCACTCCAAAATATTTTCTAAAAAAACCCTAGAGGCTTCTAAGTGGCTCAGTGGGTAGAGCAATAGCCTTGGTATCAAGAGGACCTGGGTTTACATTTAGTTTCAGATACTCCTAGCTGTGTGACCCTGGGCAAGTCACAACCATATTTTCCTCCGTTTCCTCATCTGTCAAAACAACTTAACTGCATCTACCTCGCCCTTGCCCTTCTGTCTCAGAGTTTTTACTAGGACAGAAAGTTAAGAGTTAAAAAAAAACAGAAAAGAAAAAAGAAAATGCCAGATGGAGGTCACAAAGAGTCAGACATGACTAAAATGACTGAACAGCAATAAAATGGTGATAATGAGTCCTGGAGTACCTACCTCACAGGGATCCAATTGAGATAAGTCCCATAAAGCACTTTACAGACTTAAAAAGTATTCTGCCCTTTATTAGAAGGGAAGGAGGGAAATTTAATTGCCTCTTCTGTCATTCTGAATTTCTGAAGGAAAGGTTTTAAGAAAGTGATTTCTTGCTGTTCCGTCATTTCAGTCTTGTCCAACTCTTCTTGACCTCATTTGGGGTTTTCTTGGCAGATTTTCTGGAGTGGTTTGCCATTTCCTTCTCCAGCTCATTTGACAGATGAGGAAATTGAGGTAAACAGGCTTAAGAGACCTCCAGGGTCAAATAGCTAGTAAGTGACTAAGTCTAGATTTGAACTCACGAAGATGAGTTCCTGACTCCACTGCATCACCTGACTGCTCCAATGTGGCTTCTAAGTTTTAGCCATTTCCGGTAATTTAGAGACAAGGAGCAATGAGAAATTGATTTACAAGACTGTGGGAGCCACCTTAATGAAGAAAGGTGGAAGGAAATGGTACCTGTGCTCACCCATCTAGCAGTAGAAGCCATCTAGTTCTAACCCCCTCGTTTTACAGATTAGGAAAATGAGGCCAAAGGCAGTAAAGTGATCTACTTAGGATCATATAGGTCATAAACCTCAGAGGCAGAATTTGAACCCAGGTCCTCTGACTCCAGAGCCACCACCCACCATTGTCAAATTATAGAATCCTACAACATAACAAGATGTTAGTCCCAGTTAGAAGGGATCTGAGCAACCATCTGTTCCTGATGAAGAATCCCCTGCAAAGTAGTCTAGGTTAGGCTTAAAGATGAAATTTACTCCCTTCCAAGTCAGCCCATTATGCTTTTGGACAGCTCTAATTATTAGGAAGTTTTTCTTTATATTGAACCTAAATCTAAATCCGCCTTCTGATAACTTCCTGCCACAGCTCCGTGTTCTACCCTTTGGGGCCAAGAAGAACAAGTCAGGTTAATTCCTTTCCACATGACAGGGATACCAAGGTATCCACTCGATAGAAATGTTAGAGTCTCTGATGAGATGATGTATATAAAGTGCTTTGCCGGCCTCCAAGCCCCATATAAACATCAGTTGTTTTGGGGATCAGATCGGTCAGAGTCAGCAGGGGACCCTAAGAGGTGAGCAGGGGAACCTCCTCTGGCTTACTAAGCATCTCAGCTATGGAGGAAGAAGCTCTTCTCCTCTGGTGTCCTGCAGCCCGCCACCGTCTCTGGGGTGCCCAGGCCAGCAGCGGTCTGTCCTGAAGAGCATTCTAGTCGCAGGGGCCTCCCTTTACTGTAAGAGGTCTTGGCCCTCTCCACCCCAAATTACAGGAAATTGTCCAAGTCTCTGTGATTTATTGTCTGAGGTTCAAACCAGTTCTCCAAGTTTCAAATTTGTACCTCAAGCCTTAGAGTCATGATGTGTGTGTATATGCGTGTGTGTGTATAGAGGAAGAGAGAGAGAGAGAGAGACAGACAGACAGACAGACAGACAGACAGACAGAGACAGAGAGAGAGAGAGAGAGAGAGAGAGAGAGAGAGAGAGAGAGAGAGAGAGAGAGAGAGAGTCAGAGAGAGACAGAGAGAAAGGGAGAGAGGGAGGGAGAGAGAGAGACAGAGAGAAAGGGAGAGAGGGAGAGAGAGAAAGGGAGAGGGAGGGAGAGAGAGAGACAGAGAGAAAGGGAGGGAGAGAGAGAGAGGCAGACAGAGACAGAGAGATGGAGAGACAGAGACAGAAAGGGAGAGAGGGAGAGGGAGGGAGGGAGAGAGAGAGAGAGGCAGACAGAGACAGAGAGATGGAGAGACCGAGACAAAGAGAAAGGGGGGGAGAGAGAGAGAGAGAGAGGGAGGGAGGGAGGGAGAGAGAGAGAGAGAGAGAGACAGACAGACAGACAGACAGACAGACAGACAGACAGAAATGGTGTCCTCTTAGCCCTCCCCAAAAATGTTCAGCTCCTGCTTTTGACCAGCAACCTTGGAAGAGTTCAGGAAATACCAGTCACTCCAGTCTCACTTGTTACAAGGGGTTAAAACAGACATTTAAATTATATGCCACGTTTCCCACCCCATCTTTTCATTCCTTTTTCCTTGAAAGTATTGTGTACTTTGCGCTGTGCCTAGCACATAGTAGGCACTTAATAAATCTGTATTCTTTTCCCTTTTGTTCACTCTTTCTTAAAAAAAAATTAGGAAGGGAGCTATGGAGCTCAGTTGAGAGACTGATGTGGAGACAGGAGGTCCTGGGTTCAAATGTGGCTTCAGGCACTTTCTTGTCATGTGACCTTGGGCAAGTCACTTTACCCCAATTGCCTAGCCCTTACCATTTTTCTGCCTTGGAACCAATATTTAATATTGATTCTAAGACAGAAAGTAAGGGTTTAAAAAAAATTTGATGAAGTTGGAGAAATGAAGATATTGCCTTTTCACTTTAATGTGAAACTTTCTATATAATTTTTTTGTTCTTAGTCTAAAGAACCTTCCTGGAGAAATAGAGATCCAGGGGTGAGAGGACCCTATAGAAAAAAGAAGAAAGAAGTGGTCCATATCTCAGAAATTATTTAATCTAGTCTAGAGAAATGTTGAGCACTTTTGCCTTTGGAAAGGCATTAATTTTCTCTCCCCTCTTTTAAGGGGGGGAAATAACTACCACAACAACCCACGTCCTTGTAACAAATCTGCATAGTCACGGAAAATAAATTCCCACATTGGCTGTGTTCCTTTGTATATTAGAAAGACAGCATGGTAGATGGGGGAGGATGAAATTATGAAATGAAAACGGAAAGGCAAAATTATCTTACAATAATTAATGTAAACAAGTATTGGTAATATCAATTTTAGATGAATAAAAACCTTAAAAGGCTTCACAAGGAATATTGGGGAGGGGAGGATGATGGAGAGGAATTGGATTTAGGAATTAGCTCTGGTACTCACTAGCTGTGCAAATCACTTCACTTCCCCGGGCCTCAGTTTCCACATCTATAAAATTGAGATGATAACATGCATACTTTGACCATTTTTGCAGAATTGCTGGGAGGCTGGTGCTCTGTAAACCTTGAGGTGCTGTGGGAAGAGGGGTTTTATGTGCAAAGTATGAGTTAATTTAGTTGTCTTGATTTAGAGCTGGGTGGTACTTGAGATGTAATCTCGGCACCTTCTTCCTTTTATAGGAGACTGAGACCTATTGAGGCTGAGTGATTTGCCTAAGGTCTCATAGGTAGGGGCTAGGATTCTGGCAATGAGTACTCGTGTAACCTTGGGCACGTAATTTTACCATTGGATCTCACTTTCTCACGTTTTTAAAAGGAGAGGATGGGACTAAGTACCCTCTAAAGACTCTTCTGCAAGAAATTTCTGATCTTCTGAGTTCTTTTTTGGAGTTCATTCAATCAATAAGGATTTATTAAATGCTTACATTGTGCTAAAACTCAGTAAAAGAACCAAATAACTATGAGTTGGAGAAGCCAGAGAAAAATCTTTACAGTAAAAGGGAAATTTAAACTGGTCTTGACTTTTGAATAGGAAGCATGAGATGAATAATAATAATAATAAGAGTGTAGAAAGGCATAGATTCAAATCTTGCCTTTCACACTTCCTAGCTGTTTGACCATGAGCAAACATCTTAGTTTCCTCATCTGTAAAATGGGACCAATAATACCTGCAATGCCTATTTCATGGTGCCATATAAACACCGGCTGTTATTGTTAGGAGGAAGAGAAAAAAAAAAGGAGTAATTCACTAGTCAGAAAAAGGGAGGAGGAGCTTTTTAAACTGAGAGCGACGAGGCATGAAGAAAGGATTGATTGATCTTGCCTCTGGGTTCAAGTCTAGTTATTATAATTTTCTAGCAGTGTTGGGTTTTTCCTTTGGATTGTGGTAGTTATTGTCTTTTTTTTTCTGGTTCTGCTTACTTTACTGTGAACCTCCTCATACAAAGCTTCCCATGCTTCCTTGAATTCCTAATTGTGATCATTTCTTACCTTGATTTTCTTTCCTGGGCGTATACCACCCTTTGTTTAGTCATCACTGAATCAGTGGACATCTACTTTGTTTCCAGTTCTTTGTGACCAAAAAAAAAAAAAAATCTTTGTATCTGGACAATTTTTTTTTTTTTATCAAGCAGGTGCTAAGTTTAGTTGTTTGTATCTCTTCAAAGAGCCAAAGTGTCCCCTCCACACGTCAACCCCATGGCTTCCTTCCTTTCCAGTCTTCGTACACATTGGGGACTGCCCCCTTTTTCTAAAATTAAAAAAAAAAAATTCTTGCCTTCTTAGAATTAATGCTATGTTCTAAGGCAGAAGAGTAGTAAGGGCTAGGCAATGGGAGTTATACAGCTAGGAATTGCCTGAAGCCAAATTTGAATCCAGGACCTTCTGTCTCTGAGCCTGACTCTCAATCCACTGAGCCACCTAGTTGCCTCCAGGGATTCTCTGATGTTTTCCTACCATATTGTTTTTTTTTTTTTTAATATTCTTCTGTCTCTGCCCTCAGTGAGTTAATATTCTAATGCAGGAGACAGTATATGGAGGGAGGAAGAAGGAAGAGGAGGGAAAAAAAGGATTCCCTGTATGAGGGGAAGGCAGCAAGCAGAGAAAATGACCAGATGTCAGTGGGGTGAAGCTTCACTTCAAAGAGGGATAGAGGGAGGGAGATTAAGGGAGGAGAGAGAGCAGAGACAGAGACAGAGAGATTGAGAAAAAGAGAAGGAAAGAGAGAGTGTGAGAGGTGAGAGAGAGGCAGAGAGAGAGAGAGGGAGGGAGGGAGAGAGAGAGAGAGAGAGAGAGAGAGAGAGAGAGAGAGAGAGAGAGAGAGAGAGAGAGAGAGAGAGAGGCAGAGAGAGAGAGAGAGATCCTAAAATGGTCTTTCTAGAATAGGAATCACCACTTAGGAGAGGGAGTTTATCCTTAAGGGTCAAGGTTTCTCCAAGGTGACTATTGGCGATGGGAGAAAAGGAATCTGAAGAGCAGCCCAGGTTTGTGGGAGCCTTCTTTGGCTAGGTCTCTGACTCCAAATACAGCCTCTTGACCCCCCCACCCTATTATGCTACATTGTGTGAGGCATCTAAGCTGTGATTCTTCTTGGTTTGGATGGATGATTGAGCCCATGCTATCTCTTTGCCCTGAAATCGAGCCCATCTTTCCTTTCCATCTTGGCAGAATTTTGACCTATACCAAGGAATTTGTTTACCTGGTTAACTTTCAACATAGGAAGCCTCTGTCCACATAACAGCTAGTCACCTTGACCTACCAAACTTGTCTTCCTGGCAATCTCTCCATGATCCAGGGAGGTTCACCCAGCAGGCAAGCAATGGAGTCCAGAGAAACTCCTGACCTCCCAGGTCCTGGCTCATTCTAAATCTTGGACTCTGCTACCCACTTATGTAACCTGTATAATTTTGGGGGAAATGTTTGCCCTCTTTGTTTCTGCAATGGTAGGACTAGACGATGCTGAAGGATCCTCCTGGCCCTAAACCTCATCATCTTTGTTGGGTGCCTAGCCCAGAGTAGCCACCTTCCATCCTCCAGAGGATAAGAATGTCAGATGTGAATTGGAATTTATTTCCATTCCCTCTATTCTGAGAAGTAATTTCTGAAGTCATTTCATTTGCTTCCACAGATTCAAGGGGCAGAGACTTAAATTTTAATTTTTATTGCTTTTGCTTTTACATCACTTTCATTCTCAAATATATCCCCTTTATCTCTACCATCCAATGAGCCATTCCTTGTGACAAAGAATAAAAAGAAAGGGGTAAAAAGCAGATCTACCAAAGCATCATCTTTATTTGACAGCATATTCAACATTTCACACCCTTTGACCCCCACCTCTAAAAGAAGGGAAGGAAAGGTGCTTTTTCTCAATTCTTCCTGAGAGTCACACTTGACAGGGATTATTTTCATTTTGCCTTTTCCCCTTTGACTCAGTTGGGAAAACATGGAACAGTAAATAGAGAACCAGGAAGGCCTGGGCTCTGACTTTGTGTGTGACCTTGGACAAGTCACTTAATCTTTATATGCCTCAGTTTATTTGACCATAAAATGAGGGAGGTGGACTAAGGACCTTTCAGCTATGGATCTATGATCCTTTTCCTAGTGCATTGCATATAGAGGCTGCTTGTTGAACTGAATTGGATGGAATTAAATGCAGCCAAATTGACTGGTGCTCCAGAAAGTAAACCAGCTCAGCAGTGGAGGCTGTTTGAGCTGAGTCTAAGCTGAATCAATCCAGGATGTTGATGTTTCTGTTGCCAAAAAGTGTTTTGCAAGCCAAGTGAACAGGAACCATGCCTCCATCCTAGCCAAGTGCAGCACCATAAACTCACTTGAGATTTCTGCTTGGGACTGCAGTATTCTGGCTTCTTTCACATTTAATTTTCCCATTTTCTCCCTTTCCATGGATTAGTCTGAAATGTAAACGTCTCAAGAGCAGGAATTAGGGTTATACTGGCCAAGTCCCATGACCCATAAACTTAGCAGGGCTGTGGGTCTTCCGGTTGGAAAACCGTGTCCTGATTTCCCTGCCGAGGTCCTAGGCTCTGGTTCTGGAGTTGTGCTCTGTTGATGTTGCCTGAGCAAGCTGATCATTGAATAGGGATTGGTGAGGTTTGATTATACAGAACTTCCTTCCCTTTTTTAATGGTGTTTTGGTGGTGGATGCTCATCAGATTTTAAGGGGGAAGGCATCCTTAGAAATCGTTTGTTCCATTCCCTTTCTTTCCCTTCCCACACTTACCTCCCATCTTAGTATCAATTCTAAGACAGAAGAGTAGTAAGGACGATTAGGGTTAAGTGACTTGCCTAGGGTCACCCAGCTAAGAAGTGCTGGAAGCCAAATTTGAACCCAGATCATCCAGATTCCAGTCCTGGTGCTCTATCTGTTGTGCTACCTAGATGCCCAGGTAAACATTTTTTATTTCTCTTGAAGGCACCTCCATCCTTCCCTTTTCCCAGGTTGACAATGCAGGTAACATGCTCAGCCACCTTCTCTTACTCACCCCTCCTACCCATTGGCTTGCTAGATAAATCCCATAAAGTCATCTGCATCTGTTCTCTTTCTCTCCATCTCCCCACTCATTATCTACACAGCCCTCATTCAGGCTCTTATTACCTTCTTTAGGAACTATTCTAGTCTCCTAATTCTCCCTTCTCTAGGCCATCTTCCACATAACTTTTATTTATTTATTTTTTCATCTTGTCAATTGTGTTTTTTAAATTTTTATTTAATTAATTATTTTAGAATATTACATGATTTATGTTCTTTCCCTCTCCTCAACCCACCCCCTCCCATAGCCGACACGAAATTCCACTGGATTTTACATGTGTCATTGATCAACACCTATTTCCATATTATTGATATTTGCACCAGGGTGATCACTTGGAGTCTACATCCCCAATCATATTCCCATCGACCCATGTGATCAAGCAGTTGTTTTTCATATGTTCCACAGAACTTTTAAAGTGACTTTCTTTGAAAATTTTTTTATATTTCATTTTCCCCCAATCATATATATATAAAAAGTGATTTTTTAGATCAGGAGTGTCACACTCAAATGGGGGAAGGTAGAATCTAACTGCCTAATAGTCTCTGTGGGCCACATATTGACTTAGAAAACTACAGATGAACATTTCCCGTGTTTTATTGCATTTTTATTTATTTTGGCCCCCGCTTTTAATATTTCCCAATTACATTTATATCTAGTTTTTAGGTTTTACTTTGGAGTGTGGTGGACCAAATGCAGCCCAGGACCTATGTTTAACACCTGTTCTAAAGCTCTGGTCTGCCCATGTCTCTCTTAGTCATTAATCTCCAGCGACTCCCTATTACATACCTTGTGGATCAGTAGTAGAGTTCTGGGTTTGACATTTAAAGCTCTTCAGAACCTGGCCCTTACTATCCATTACTACACTCTACTAGTCCTACCATTCTAGTGCCTTCTCTCCACACTTCTGGCTCTTGAAATTCCTGATTTCCTTCAGAGCTCAGATTAAAAGCCATCTTCTGTGGGAGGCCTTTCTGGACCCCCCAGCTACTTGTGCAGACCTCTCCCCACCTCCCCAAGGTCATCTGGTGTCTGCTCAGTCTGTGTTGTGTTTATGTTTATATTGTTTCCTCTCTTAAAATAAAAGCTTCTTCCAAGAAAACACTATGGGATGTCTACAGCAACAACTTGAATGCTGTGAATTGATCTGAGCTCTAAAGAGGACAGGTAAAAAGATACCTCCCCTGGCTTTTTGCAGAAGTGGAGGAAATTGTAGAGGACATTTTTTGTCTGAATTATCTCTCTCTCTCTCCTCCACTTCCTCACTCTCTCTCCTTCTGTCTTTCCCTTTCTCTCTCTCCCTCCTTCTCTCTTCTCTCCCTCCCTTCCCCTCTTTCCCTTCCTCTCTCTTTCTTTTCCTCCCTTCCTCTTACTTCCTTCCCCTGCCTCTCTTCCCCTCTTTTCCCTTCTCCCTTCCCCTCCCTCCCTTCCTCTTTCTCTTTCTTCCTTTCTCTCCCCCTTTCCCTCTCTCTCTCTATTCCCTTCCCCACCCTTCTCAGAAATCTTTGTTAAAAAGGATAGCTTTTTGGGAGGAGAAACTGGTAGAAATATAGGGAGAAATGTTGGTAATATAAAAACATTAGATACCAATGGGGAGGGGGAATTTATTATATTATATTGTATCATATATCATGTTGTACTACATTATATTACATATACATATCTATATATAAATGTAAGCTTCTTGAGGGTAGAAATTCTTTTGCTGTCTGTGTTTGTATACAAAGCACCTAGTATCATGGCAGCACTTGGTAGATGTTAACTCATCCCCTTCATTTAATAGATAAGGACAAGGAGGCCTAGAGAGGGATGTGACTTGCCCAAAGACTTTGATGGAACCCTTGATTTGAACTCGGGTCTTTGGATTTTAAATCCAATTTTCCCTTCCTTCCTCCTGAAAACACTGTCTGTCTGTCTGTCTGTCTGTCTGTCTGTCTGTCTATCTGTCTCTCTCTCTCACACACACACACACAGAGCTGATTCAGCTCCTCTCTGTTCTCTAGAGGGCCAAAGGCTGTGGTGGATGAGGTGGGGAGCCCAGTTTCCTGGTATGTGAGATCTTCCTATCTTGGCCTCAAATTCTGAGCAGTGAGTCTTATCAAAAAGGGTGAAGGGGCCCTTCCTGATTTGGGTGTTCTGGCTTGAATCAACTTCCTGCCTATCCCTCTAGGCCTTGCTGGAACAACCAGTTGGTAGAAGATTTGGGCTAAGACTGATCCTGATGCCAGATTAGAGGCATGTGTGCAAGTTTGGGCAACTAGAGTTTCCGGAGTTGGTGAGGTATTATTTCTGGTCACGTCCTTGTAGGCAAAAAGTGGGGTAATCCAGAGGAAAGAAGTCTAGGGCCATAGACGTCTTCCCAGATTTCTCTGCAACCATTCCCTTCATCATTTCTTACTTCTCTCTGGACTTTCATTCCTCCTTTTAAATGGAAGGAGGCAGGTAAGTAGAGGTCTGCCAAGGACTCTGAGCCCTAAAGCTGTGGCCCTGTGCTAGGACACACTTGACTCCAGAAGAGCAAGTCATGGAGATCACTGCCCATTTCCCCTACTGCTGCAGCCAAAACTGGATAGGAGCTTTCAAGGCAGGAAGATGAAGTCATGGAGGGGGATGTAGCTTCAGGAATATCTGAGTGTATGTTTTGCACACGTGTTCACTGCAATAGAACATGCACTTTTTCAGATCAGGGATGGTGATTTTTTTTCAACCTTTACCTTCCATCTTGGAATCAATACTATATATTGGTTCCAAAGTAGAAGAGCAATAAGGGCTGGGAGGAGTCTCAAGGCAGATTTGAACCCAGGTCCTCCTGACTCCATGCCTAGCACTTTCTATCCACTATGCTACCTAGCTTCCCCCAGCCATCTCTTTAAAGATGATTTAAAAAAAAGAAGAATAAAAGCAACTGGGTAATGTCATCTACCACATCCATCATTCCTGACATTGTAAGTGATGTTATATACTCATAGTTCTCCACCTTTGTAAAGAAGGGAGAGAGGCGTATATTCTCAGCTCCTTCTGGGGACCAACCAGAATAAACACAATTAGACAATGTTGAAGTTTTGCTTTTTAAAAAATTTTTGACTATTTACATAGTCATTTTATCTATTATTTTCTTGGTTTTGTTTCCTTCACTCTGCATCAATTCACGTAAACCTTCTGATGTTTCTTTAGAGTCGTGATAGTCATCATTTCTTGCAATGAAGTTGTATTCCATCCCATTTATGGACTACTATACATTTAAGTACTTCTTGGTTTTTGGCCACCTACTTTGTTGCCAAAACCAGATCAGATCTTTATGAAGACATGATGATTTTCTTGTTTGATGGGCCATGAGCTGTAAGAGAGTTGCCCTTCAGGACTATGTGAGGTTTTAGTATCAAGGAGTTAAAATAATAAATAAATGAAATAATAAATAAAATAATCTAGTTTAAGGGTTCTGAATCTGAGGTCTGTGAAGTTCCCCCCATCTCTCGAGAATATTTTATAACTATATTATATATAACAATATGTTACTATAATTGGTTTCCTTTGTAATCCAACTATTTTATTTTATATCTTTATAAATGTTATGTTGAGAAGAGGTATATAGGCTTCTCCATGCTGCCAGAGATCTATGACAATAAAAATTTTATTTATGAGTTTGTGATCTGGTCAAAACCCCTTATTTAAGAGGAGTGAACAGAAGCCCTTATCCTAGATCCCACAGATGGTGAGGAGCAGAGCTGATGTCTAAACCTATAACTTCTGACTCTAAATCATAGAGGTAGGAGGAACCTTGGACACCATCAATCTAGACCAACCCCTTCTAGTTTTACAAATGAGTAAACCAAGGCTTGAGGATGTTAAGTGACTTCTCCAAGGACATAGTCAATAAAGTCAGAAGTAGAATTTGAACTTGGATTCTCTGACTACAAAGTCAGAGCTCATTTCACTGGATCATGCACTATGGTACTTGAATACATCCCCTGTGGCCAGTGGAGGGGAGAGAGTCCCAGGAACTCTCCAAATTTGCTTTGTTCCTGAATTTCCATGGTTTGGTTTTTTTTTTTTTATCTTTAAAGGAAACAAAAGACCACTATTTCTTTAGTGGAGAGAAAATGCTACTGGGAGTTTAATTTCCTTCTGGAGGATACTTTGGATTTACCATCATGCACCTCAGCATCTCCACCAGAGCCAACTTTTGGAAAAATATGACCAAATCTAGGGGGAAAAAACTTACAATTTTTTTGGACTTGTGAGCTACATTTTCTGCTGAATGTAAGACATTGATTGCTTACTTCATCCTCTGAGAATGAGACACTTCTTGCCTTTTTTAAATACCAGAAGTTCTCCCGTTTCTGCATGAGTCATTTCTTCTTATAGTCTTTGTAAGTTTCATGAGCTTATGGCTGTCAGATTATCAGAGACCTCTTGGTCTGGGGCCATCTTAGCCAATGGCTAACACTTACTATGTAGGTCTTGGCTTCACTTCCTTTGCCTTAGATTCAGCCAGAAGAGTTTTCTACATTATTAGCTGTGGACAGTATCAAGTACCTGTGTCGGCTTTGTACAGTTAGCCCGTCCTGCCTTTTAGGATTCTCTTTTATCCTTTAAAATGGAATTCTTAATATAGAGAACAAATTCTTATCCAACACAATACTTTTGCTTTGCCAGACTTGCTCAGATTTTTTTCCTTTAGTAATGTTTTATTTTTTCCTCATTTTATTCATATTTTAAAGTAGCTCCTGATTTGACACTAACTCCTGCCCAGTCTTGGCATCTTCATTCTTCCTCATTCCTTTGTCTGTCTGTGTGTATTTGCATGTGTAAATAAGACTCCATATCTGTGCATTATGTATTGTCAAGAAATTAATATTCTAGTTCTAGTCCAATTCGTTTGGCTGAGCTTGACATTAACCAGAAAGAGAAAGGTCCAGCACCATTCTGAACCTCAACTTTCCTCATTAGCCAAATGAGGGTTTGCCCACGACCTGTGCTTCCCCGTCTAGGTTCCATAGTGCCCAGGTGTTTGACACAATGGCACTAGGAGCTCCATGAGACAATGTAAACACTCCTGACATTCCCCCCTTCATATATGATATCCAGAGATATAATTACATATCATAAAAAAGGAGGGAGAGAAATGACTCAATAAATAGCCTTGAAATGGCTTGGGTCTCATGGGGCAACTTGGTGGCTCAGTGCATAGTGCCAGGAGTGGAGCCAGGAGACTGGGGTTCAAATCTAACCTCAGACATTTCCTGGCTGGATGATCCTGGGCAAGTCATTTAACCCCATTTGCCTAGCCCCTGCCCTGTCTTAGAGTTGTTACTAGGACAGAAAAAAAAAGGGCTTAAAAAAAAGAAAGAAAAAATGTTTTGGGTTCTACATTCTCCAAAAAGAAAGTGGGTGGAGAATCTATATCTACAACTAAATCTCTCTCTCTCTCTCTGCACACATATATGTGTGTGTGTGTGTGTATATATGCATAAACATGTGTAAATATGCATACATGTGCATACATACAAATATAGACTTGCAATGTACCTATAACACACATAAACATATATACACATGCGTGTATGTATTTATGCATGTGTGTATGCCTATTTATTTATATATTCAGGTTGTGAGGGATCCTGGCAAGACTGGGGCTCATCCAACACTCCCCACTTCTGCTGATTTATGCAGGAATGAATGATGCTGTCAGAAGGAATCCAGGCTGTATCTCTAGAGGGGATTTGAAGTTCTGGCTAGGAAAGCAGTCGAGTTGGGAGCACAGGTGGTGTTTTTATCTCTTCTTCCTGCTAGTGGTTGTGACAGAAGAAGAGAAAGCAGGAAAGAGGGGAGGGAACAGTTGGTTATGTAAATGGTGGAGAAGAGAAGGATTTGATTTCCTGGAACATGGCCTATAATTCCAGAATGATGGGCAAGGAACAAAGTGTGCCAGCCTCCCCCGATTGTGATAAAGTGTGTAGTCCTGAGAGCGTAGCTTTAGAATTGGAAGGAAGCTTCCCATCCAAGTTCTTTATTTTAGAGAAGAAGAAACTGGTCCAGAAAGAGGAAGAGACCCATCAAAGATCGCACACAAGTTGTAAATTATTGGTATATATGTTGGGCACCCTGACTCCAAGACAGTGAGCTCTAGAAAGGACCAGATCCTATTTTGTTATTTCTTTTTTAAGTAATCTTTGCCTTTGGTCTTGGAATCAATACTGAGTATAGGTTCTGAGACAGAAGAGTGGAAAGGGCTAGGCAATTGGAGATAAGTGACTTGCCCAGGGCCACCAAGCTAGAAAGTGTCTGAGGCCAAATTTGAACCCAGGACCTCCCATCTCTAGACTTGGCTCTCTATCCACTGAGCCACCAGCTGCTCTAAGACCATATCTCATTTTGTTTTTGTTTTTTTTTCTATTTAGTCATCCTAAGGACCAAATAATGGATCTTGGTAGATTCCCCAGCACCTCACACTGAAGCCTGGGATATGGTGTAAAGAATACTGGGCAAGGGAGGCAGAAGATGTTGTTTAGTTGGTTAGTTGTGTCTGACTCTTTGGGACCTCATTTGGGGTTTTCTTGGCAAAAATACTGGACTGGTTTTCTATTTCCTTCTCCAATTCATTTGACGGATGAGGAAAGTGAGACATGGCGAAGTGACTTTCCCAGGGTCACCCAGTTAGGAAATATCTGAGGCCAGTTTTGAACTCAGGAAGATGAGTCTTCTTGACTCTAGACCTCTATTCTGTTCCACCTAGCTTCATTGGAGGCATAAGACCTGGGTTCAAATTCTGATTTTGTGAATTGCTTGCCATTTGATTATGAGCTATCCAGTTCAATTCTTTATGTCCTAGTTACCCCCTCTAAAATGAGGATCTTGAGCTAGACAAGAGGCTCCATCACCTTTAAATTCTATTAGCTTGGGGTGCCAGAGGTGCATAAAATACACGTTTTTAAGTATTTGCTGAAGTACAGGAAAAAAGAAAGATGCCCAAATGGAATCAATTTTGAGGGAGTTGAAGGAGAAATACGCCCAGATAAAACTGGTAGGGTGCCATTCCCCAATTCCCCTTTTAGGTAGCAAAGAACTGGATACAAACCATGTACATAGATTGGAGAATGGCTAAATAAATCATGGTCCATAACTATAGTGGAATTATTACTGTGCCATAGGAAGCAGACCAAGGTAGAAAGATGTGAGTTAACTGGTACCAAGTAAGGGAAGCAGAGCCAAGTAGACTAGTAAACAGTGATGTAAATAGAAGGTGTCAATGGACTTTTTGCTTCTCCTTGTACACGACACTCCCATCTCCTGATTCCAAGTCTTTGTCCTAGCTGTGCCCCATACCTGGAATGTTCTCCCTCTTTACTTGTGCTTCCTGGCTTCTCCAAAACCTTCTTAATCCCAGTGCCTTCCGCCTGTAAATAATTTCCTGTTTATTCTGTATAGAACTTACTTTGTGTATATATATATATATATATTACATGACATCCTTTCCATTAGACTGTCTTTTACCTTTCTTTTTTCTTTTCTTTTCTTTTCTTTTCTTTTCTTTTCTTTTCTTTTCTTTTCTTTTTTTTTTTGGTATCCCCAGTGCTTAGCAAAGTACTTTCACCCAGTAAGTGCTTAATAAACGTTAACTGATCAGGGGCAGCTAGGTGGCTCAGTGGAAAGGATCCAGACCTAGAAAGGGCAAGCCCTGGGTACAGATCTGTCCTGAGATACCTCCTAGCTGTGTGACCCTGGGCAAGTCACTTAACTCCAGTTACCTAGCCCCTACTGCTCTTCTGCTTTGGAACCAATACACACTATTGATTCTAAGACAGAAGGTGAGGGTTTAAAGTAAAAAAGTAAATAAATCAATATTGATTGATTGTCTTCTCTGACTTACTTCAAAATTGAACTTAAATCTCACTTTCTATATATATATTTTTGTCAATCAGCAAACATTTATTAAGCTCTTGCTTGGTGCCAGATACTGTGCTAGGTTCTGGGGATCATCACATATAGTATTGCACCTGATTGATTCATTTGTTGGT
The DNA here is from genome assembly GCF_027887165.1 of Monodelphis domestica. Lineage (NCBI taxonomy): Eukaryota > Metazoa > Chordata > Mammalia > Didelphimorphia > Didelphidae > Monodelphis > Monodelphis domestica. Next base: position 505,786,694 of record NC_077228.1, read on the forward strand.
TTTTGAGATTTTTTCCCGTTTTCTTTTTTGTTATAAGAGATGACTCTTGAGAAGGAATAGTAACTGGTAAATTGGTAAATATTGATGACGGGAAAAATAGAAATTAGCCGTGTGACCCTGGGCAAGTCACTTACCCTTGCTTACCTCAGTTTCTTCATCTGTAAAATGAGCTGCAGAAGAAAATGGCAAATCCCTACCCTTCCACTTAGTATCTTTATATCCATATAGAAACTCAGTCCCCTCGTTTGTAAATTGAGAGGGCTGGGCTAGCTTTTCTCACAAATCCCTTCCATCTCTAAATCTGTTTAATAATCTCCAATTGGTGCAGCGTTGAACCTTCAAATCCGATGTCAGACATCTCTCAGCCATGTGATCCTTGGCAAGCCACGTCATCATTTCCAGCCTCAGTTTCCTCATTTGTAAAATGGGAGTCCTAATAGCCCTTGCCCTCCTCCCTCCAGAATTGGCTAGAGCACTAGATAAATGGTAGCTGTGATTCCAGGCACCCTTAATGTTCTGAGCTGATCCAGCTTCCCCTCCCTGTCTCCCACCACTTCAGGGCTTCAGGTGTTTCTTGACCTGTTCAACAGAGAGATGAATAAGATCCTGTTTTGGTAAATCTCTTGCTTTCTGGGCTTCCCAACAGGCCAAACTGGTTCGGTACATCAGCAAACAGCGGCAGTGCAAACTCAGCGTGGCCCCTGGGGAACGGACGGTGGAACTCAACAGCTATCCACGGTTCAGTGACTGGTTGTACACCTTGAACATAAGGACGGAGGTGGTGCAGGTACGTCCCTGAGCTGGCAGGGTGGGTGGGGAAAGGGGCTGTGTGATTGCTGTGGCATTCAGAGCCAGGGCCAAGGGGACTGAGCCTCTGTTGCCCAAGGAGATAACCCAGCCTTAGATCATAAGGGATTAAGCACTGAAGGCTCCCTTTGGGTCCAGCACCCTGAGCTTGGGTGAGCCAGCCAGAGAGGCGAGAATAGAACAAATATTATTATGCCCATTTTATAAAGAAGGGTGCCAAGCCTCAGAGAAATAAAATGACTAACCTTTAGGCAGAATAGGTTGGACTTGAACCCAGTCTGTGCTAACTTTGCCTCTAGTCCAATATCATAACACCTTTTAGAGAATTTAGAGGTGGAAAGAGTCTCGGATATTATCAGTCAATAAGTATTTAAGCACCTACTGTGTGCCAGCTCCTCTGCTAAGTTGTGGAGTTACAAAGGTCCAAAACCAAAAGAAAATAAATAGAGTTGGTCCCTGCCCCACAGGCACTCATTCTGCTGGGGTAGTCCAACACTCACTTTGCAGAAGAGAGGACAAGAGCCAGACATCACCCAGGTAACGCCGCCTCCAGCTGGTTGCCCTGTACCATGATAGCCCTGGAAATGGGGTCTCTGCAGCTTTTGCACCCTCAATAGGCGTCAGATGAGAGGGAGATGAGTAGGAAATGGACTAGAGGACCCCGATTCTTTTTTTTTTTTAAACCCTTACCTTCCGTCTTGGAGTCAATATTGACTCCAAGGCAGAAGAGTGGTAAGGGCTAGGCAATGGGGGTCAAGTGACTTGTCCAGGGTCACACAGCTGGGAAGTGTCTGAGTCCAGATTTGAACCCAGGACCTCCCATCTCTAGGCCTGGCTCTCCATCCACTGAGCTACCCAGCTGCCCCCAAGGACCCCGATTCTATGAACCAAAGGGGAAGAGAACTTGAATAAAGGGGGTGGCCAGCCATGTCCAATTTACTGAGACGCATAATCTATCTCTCAGGGTTATCTTGAGGAAAGTGCTTTTGTAAACTTTACAGTACCATGCCCAGGCATCTGACATGTGATTTAAAGGCCATTATAGCCCGACTGACCTCAGGGTGTGGTTTGCAAGAAGGTTTTTTGCAATTAAAAAAAAAAACTAAACTAAACTAATTAGCACAACTGAACCAGTTGGCCAATGGGACTCAACCACCTGTTGGCCCATTCCATTGTCTAAATGGCTGCTGCCAGGTGTCCTGTGAGCAGGAGAGTATTAATTGTTAATTGTAAGAGTCAAATATTCATGTGGCCCACACAAGTGGAGTTCTGATCATGGAGCCCATTATTGGGGAGTGGACGGAGGGGAGGAACGAATTCGAAATGCTCATCCTTGGGGAAGAAGCTGCTAGAGAGAAGAAAATGAAGATTAAAAAAAAGTGAAGGAAGGGATGATTGGTGGATTTAGGTCTTACAGGAGAAGCAAGAAATTAAATTCAATTGGACAGTCAATTTAAAGTGAAATTGAATGGGCAGCTAGGTGGCACAGTGGATAGAGAACCAGCCCTGGAGTTGGGAGGATCTGGGTTCAAATCTGGCCTCAGATACTTTCTAGCTGTGTGATCCTGGGCAACTCATTTAACCACTATTTGCCTGGCCCTTGCCCTTCTGTCTTAAAGTTGTTATTAAGGCAAAAATGAGTAGTTATTTTTTTTTTTAATTTTTTAATTAAGTCAAAATTTTAAATTTTCTTTTCCATGGTTACATGATTCATGCTGTCTCCCTCTCTTCTTTCCCCCCATCCTGGAGCTGACAAGCATTATCACTCAAAACTTATTTCCATATTATTCATTTTTGTAATAAAATAATCTTTTAAAACCCAAACCCCAAGTCCTAAACCCATATAAACAAGTGAAATCATATATTTTCTTCTGGATTTCTACTCCCACAATTCTTTCTCTAACTGTGGATAGCGTTCTTTCTCATAAATCCCTCTGTATTGTAGTAAGGGTTATTTTTTTTTAATGAAATTGAATGGGCAGTATAAAAAGAATTCTGCCCTAGCCATTAGGGGATGATGATGATGATGATGATGATGATAATGACTAGCATTTCTATAGCACTTGAAGGTTTACAGAGTACCTTACAAATATCTCATTTTATCCCCATTTCCCTGGGAAGTAGGTGCCATTATTATCTCCATCTTTCATAGAAGAAAAGTGAGGCAGACTTGAGTGAAGTGAAGTGACTTGCTCAGGGTCATACAACCAGGAAGTAGCTGAGGTGGGATTTGAACTCTGGTCTTCCTGAACTCTAGGCCCAGTGCTCAGCTGTCTGGGTTCATGTCCTAGTTCTTCCATTAACTCACTCTAGGACTTTGGTCAAGTCACTTCATCTTTCTGGACTTGGTTACTTCCTATTCCATTTTTCCCCTGATTTTGTAGCTCAGCTCCTTCAGAAGGTCATCTACAATAGATACCTCTATTTCCTTTCTTCTCATTCTCTTTTGAATTCTCTGCAGTTTGACTTCTGACCTCATCCTTCAACTGAAATTTTTCTCTCTAAAGTTATAAATGATCTCTTAATGGCTAACTAGGCTTTTTCACAATCCTCATTGTTCTTGATCTCTCTATAGATATTGTCGATGCTCCTTTTCTTGAGATTCTCTTTTCTTTAAGTTTTCATGACCCTGTCTTGCTTTCCTTCCTATTTGTCTGACCCTCTTTTGTCTCCTTACTGAGAAAAATGGAGGCTGTGTCATGCCAGTCAAAGTGGGCATCCTCCCAGGTTAAGTCCTGGACTTTCCTCTCTTTTCCCTTTACTCTTTTCCCCCACAGTGATCTCATCAGCTCCTGTGCTTTCAGTGTTTATCTTTTTTTTTCCTAATTCTCATCTTCCATCTTAGAATCAATACTGTGTATTGGTTCCAAGGCAGAAGAGTGGTAAAAATTAGGCAATGGGGGTTAAGTGACTTGCTCAAGGTCACACAGCTAGAAAATGTCCACCTAGCTGCTCCTCACTGATCTTTTTTTTACAGATGACTCTCAAGTTTATTTGTCTACTCTAAACTCTCTCCCAACATTCATTTTCAAATCTCTATCTGCCATCTTGAACTGGAAGTCCTATGAACTAATTTGGTGTCCTCTAAACAAATTCAACATGCCCCAAACAACTCATTCTTGTGCCCCCAAACCCTCTCATCTTCTGGACTTCTCCATTACTGTTGAGGGTACCACCATCCCCTCAGTCACCTAGACTCACAACCTTGGCTTCTTCCTTTGATTCTTCACTCTCACCACCCCAATATCCAATCGGTGGCCGAGTCCTTTTGTTATTGCTTTTGTAACATCTCTCACATGTCTTCACCCACTCCCCCCATTTCCTCTTTTTCTTCTCTGACACTGCAACTACCTTCCTGCAGGCCACTCATCATTTCATTCTTGGATTATTAAAAGAGTCAAACTATTGAATTGTCTGATTAGATCACTCTGCCTGCCTCAAGTCTCTCCCCACTCCAGTCCATCTTCCACCTAGTGGTCAGATCAATCTTCCTACAACATAGGTTTAACTATATCATCCCATGCTCCCATTCCATAAACTCCAATGTCCCCCTGTCACCTTCAGGATCAAATATGAAAATCTATTTGTCTTTTCAAGTCATCATAACCTGGTTCCTTCCTACCTTTCCAGTCTTCTACCTTATTCCCCTCCACGTATTTTGAGATCCAGTGACGTTGACCTCCTTTGCTATTCCTGGTAGATGACACTCTGTCTCCTGACTTCTGGAATTTTTATTGGCTGTTCTCCATTCTCAGAACAGCCTTCTTCCTGATCTCTGCTTCCTTGAAGTCTGCATTTTCTGCAAGAAGTCTTTCTCAGTTTTCCTTCATCTTAGTATTTTCTCTCCAATATGCCTTCCAGTTCATCCTATATATTTTATGGTTTCTGTATTGTTGTTTGGAGGTAGCTAGGTGGTTCAGTGGATAGTGCCGGGTCTGGAGTCAGGATGACCTGAGTTTAGATCTGACCTTAGATACATACTAGCTGTGTGACCTTGGATAAGTCACCTAACCTCTGTACCTTAATCCACTGGAATGGCAAATCACTCCAGTATCTTTGCCGAGAAAACTCCATGGATAGAATTGGTGTGCTATGTATGATCTAGAGGGTTACAAAGAAGCAGACAGACTGAACAAAAATAGAGCAGATTGCATATTTTCTCCCCCATTAGGCTCTGAACTCCTTGAGGACAGGGACTGTCTTTTGCCTTTTTTTTTTTTTAAATAACCCCAGCCCAGAGCAGAGTGTCTGGCATAAAGTAGATAACTTAAATGTCAGTTGACTAAAAGTAATAGCTTGCATGAATTGCCAATAATTCTTAAAGGCCATTTTATTCTTCAGCTCCCTTCTTCCTCTTCATTATTCTGTCGTTCATCATTGGAGAAAGAGATGACAAGCTTTTCAATCTCCTAAGTCTTCTCCCAACCCTTGCCACTGCCTTCATTTCTGATTATCTTCCTCCGTTTTACTCCATACAATAAACTTTGTTGTCCTTGAAACAAAGATTAAAAACAAGAGAAAAAAAATAAATTTCAGCAAAACCAACCCACACATCATTTGTGCCTGACAGTATATCAAAGGAGAGAGAAAGGTTGGTTTTCTCAGTTCTTTTCAATGACTTTATATTACATGGAAACTGGAGGGAGAGAGGAACAGAGACACAGAGACAGAGAGAGATAGAGAGAGACAGAAACATCAGAATTGATCAGGTACTTAATATACTCCTTTCTTGAAGACAGAAACAACTGAGGCTTAGGGTCTAGTTAACAAGATGGATTAAAATAGGAAGTTTACCAAATGGCACTTCCTGATTGCCTCCCATCCAGGCAGAATTATTGAGTTAAATTATTTCTTATTCTTCCCTTTTTAATCTTTCTATTGATCTACTTTTCTATTTTTAAAATCAGTACCAAATAATTGTGATTTTATTGCTTTATAATATATTGAGAGCTGACCCTTCATTCCTACATTTTTAAAACTTCCCCTTAGATTTTAGGCTCCCAGATGAATTTTGTTGATATTTTGCTTAGTTCATATGGAGTTCTCTTGGTAGTGTAACTGATATAGTATCAGATCTATAAACTAATTTAGATAATAATAATTTTTCTCACTCTCGGTTGAGTCCTCCTAGAGGACTTGTGTCTAAATCCTCCTTCATGGGAGGAATGGGTACAAGTGCTTGTGTCTTTCTGATAGAATCGGGAAAGAGATTGTGCTAAATTATAAAAGCTTGACATCTTTCAATGAGTTTTAGGTGGCTGTAGGACAATGTGGGGGTAGATAAATGCAGCTGGGAGCCATTTTATGCTTTTGAGTAGAGGACTGACTAAAGAAATACCTCACTGGAAAATTCAGTCTAGTATTCTGTCTCTGGCACTGGCCCAGGAGACATTATTATAGGTGACTCTATGGCACTTATTCATTGTGTCAACTTTATTTTGTTTTATTTTCTAAATTTTTATTATATTTTATTTAAATAAATTTTCACAAAAGTTATATGATCCAAATTGTCTCCCTCCCTCTGTTCTCTCCCCACTCCTGGAGCTGGCAAGAAATTCAGTCTGGGTTATACATGTATTATCTATCCACAAAACATTTCGACATTATTTATTTTTGTAAGTGAATAATCTTATAAAACCAAATCCCCAAATCATAAACCCAAATACACAAGTGATAAATCATATCTTTTCATCTGCGTTCTTTCTTTAGAGGTGGAGAGCATTCTTTGTCCTAAATCCCTCAGAACTGTCCCTGATCACTGTTCAGCTGGTAGTAGCAAAGTCCGTCACATTTGCTCGTTCTTCAATTTTGCTTTTACCATGAACAATTTTTTTTTTTGGTTCTGCTCCTTTCACTCTGCATCAGTTTATGGAGGTCTTTCGAGCTCTTTCTGAAATCATCCTGATCATCATTCCTTACAGCACAGTAGTATTCCATCCCCATCATACACCACAACTCGTTCAGCCAATCCTCCATTGAGGGACATCCCTTTAGTTTCCAATTCTTTGCCATCACAAAAGGGCTGCTCTAAATATTTTTGAACAAATAGGTCCTTTCTCATTTTTAAAAAAATCTCTTTGGGATTCTTTGGGATATTACTGGATCAAAGGGTATGCATTCTTTTATAGCCCCTTGGGCATAATTCCAAACTGCATGGTGCCAACTGTAAAAGCTTAAGTATGCCTTCCCCATTTTTGTTTGTTGTAGACGTAATGTCTGTGAATTTATAATCATAATCCTTCTTAAATCTTTTTCTGGCTTCGACCATGGGGAAGGGGGCAGGTAATGCAGTCCAAAAGGTCACTAAATACCCATTTCATAAAACACTCTATTGGTGCTTCCTAAATGTCTGGGGAAGGAGATCATTGACTAAAAAGTCCCATATACACTTAGATATTAATAGCAACATTTTTCATGGAACCAAAGTGGATGCCCATCAAGCAGAGAAGGGCTAAATAAATCATAGTACCTGAATGCCATGAATGTGACTATGCTGACAGAAATGATGACTTTGATGATTCCAGAGAAGTATAGAAAGATTTAAAGGAACTGATGTAAAGGGAAGTGGTCAGAGCCAGAATACTATACTTACTGAATACAATGTCAGTGGAAAGATTGACTCCATCCAAAACAATTGAACAGAACATTGCCAAATCATACCAAGAACAAATCTATGCCCAAAGAGGAGTTAGGAGTAGGCTCCTACATCCTGCCTCTACTTCACCCTCCATTGATTGCTGTTTTGTAGAGGGGGATGACATATTGTATGTAACATCAGATTTTCTTTTGATGTATTAACCTCTTTTAATACATTTTTCTCATTCCTCACTTCTATCTTTTTCTTTTTAAACCTTTGCCTTCAGTCTTACTATGAATTCTAAGAGAGAAGAAAAGCAAGAGCTAAGCAATTAGGGTTAATCAGGGTCACATAGCTAGGAAATGTCTAAGGCTAGATTTTAACCCAAGTCCCTGTGACTCTGGACCTGGCTTTCTTTTCATGGACCTAACTGCCCCTTCCCCCTTAAAAAAACATTCTTTTATATGAGGCATGGTTCTCAGGGAGGGTTTAGGAGGATGAATAAAGGGAGAAATCTCGGTGGTGTAAAACCAAAAGATATCAATAAAAACATCAAGGCATTAAACTTAGAAAAAAGGACCAGGAGGAGGATGTGTGTCTTTGGCTGAAGTTCTAGTATTCTGAAGCTTGATGGGTGCATCTGGGCTGACCCTCTCTGGCTTCAGAGCTCTGATGAGCTTTGATCCCTTCTGTCCTCGGCTCCCAATATTTCTGGCCTGCCAAGTCTAACGAAAACAGTGTCAGAGGAAGATTATCCTGGCAGCTGTGGTTACTCTTGCCAAGGGAGATGAAGAACAACTTTATCTTCTTAGATGATAAGCTGCCCCATGTGGGCTGGGGAAAGTGAGATTTGGCTTCTCCCCAATGAGGGGTGAGCTCAGGGCAGGTAGTCCTACAAGCAGTGATGGGAAGAGGGTGAAGGGTGGAGAAGGGGGTCAGGTGTTCTACCTCTGATCAGGCTCAAGTTTCTAGGATGAGGAGATGGACATTGTCTGCCCAGCTGTGAAAATGCTTCAGCAGATGTAATGAGAGAGCTGCCTCTCCCCCTGCTATGTGGTGGCCTGATAGTTTCTGGGGCTCTCGGCTCATATTTCCTCTGTCTCCCTCCCTCCTCCTGGTGGCTTCTTGAAGACATTTCTCTGCTAACAAATGAAAGCTGGATATCTAGAAACTGGCACCGTCTATCAGCTTTTCCAAGTCCTACTTCTCTTCTTGGTCATCTTGGTCTTTCAAAGTAGTCTCAAGTGAGGATTGATGTACAATCTTGGTCTGTGATACCACTAAATCATCTCTATTCTTTCTACTTGTCTTCATGTAATAAATCTCTTGTGACATACTTTGCATTTTGTGCCTAGGTTTATCTTTACAACTGAACTTCCATTACTCAGAGAGGAAAAAAAAACCTGAGGCTTAGAACCATTCCAAAGTCTAATCACATACCAAGTGTGGCACTGGACCTGTAGCTGAAATCGCTTTCAAATTTCTCATCCCAAGTACTTCCCAGAGGACGAAATGGCCTTATATTGTTCCTTAATCATTGCTTATTGAATTGAAATGAATTCCCTGCAGACTACGGGACTCTAAAAGCAGGTAGGAAGGGGCAGGTTACGTCTCATCTTGTAACGGTAAAAACAGGGGCACAGAAATATTTATTAAAGTTGAGATTCAAACTCAGCTCCTCAAATTCCAAATACAGCCAGTCTTAGGTGTGGTCATAGGATTTGGCTTTCAAAAAAACCTTTGAGATCATCTATTCCAGGGGTTTAGAAATCTTTTTTTGGTCATAGATCCCTTTAGAAATTTGGTAAAGCCTATATTCATCCTTTTCAGAATAATGCCTTTAAATGCTACGTCAGATTACAAAGAAAACCAATTGATAGTGAAACTAATGAGATGTGTAATATGTATATATATCTTTATTTTATATTTAACTTTTTACATTTTTTTTTAAACCCTCACCTTCCGTCTTGGAGTCAATACTGTGTATTGGCTCCAAGGCAGAAGAGTGGTAAGGGCTAGGCAATGGGGGTCAAGTGACTTGCCCAGGGTCAACTTTTTACATTTTTACTAACTTTTGGTTTAATGAAATCCCCCCCGTCCAAATTTCTCTCTTCTTTCTTCCCTCCTTCTCTCTTTTTTTCTGTTTCTGTCTCTATCCTCCATCTCTCTTTTTTCTTTCCTTTTTCCCTCCTGAGTTTATATATCTTTAGATACACATTTCAAACTTAATCATTGCTTCTTTCCTCCTGTTCTCTCTTCCTTTCCGGTCAGTGATCTTCAGGCCAATACTCCCAATCTAATCTCACTGCCTTATTTTATATATGAAGAAGCCTAGGCTAGAGAAGACAAGTCACTGACCTAAGGTCATACATGTAGTATGTAGCAGAGGCAAGATTTGAACCTTCTGACTCAAAATCTAAGTGTCTCCTCATTACCCAACACTGACAGATTTCTCTACCTGGAAGGTTGGTACCAGGGAAGGTTTATGGTCAAGGGGAACATCTGGAGTTCGTATCCTGGAGTATTCTGTAGCCTTGGAATTGAAGGGAGCCCAGACATTCCAAATATCAAAAGATTGACTAGGGAACTGGACCATTGGGACACCCATTAAAGTTTTCATGCTGGTCTGAAGGAGAGATAGTGAATGGATGAGGGTACTTCTCCTAGGGTAGATCATAGGGCTAATCCCTTCATGGATTGCCCTTAGATGAGTCTATATCATGATTACTCGTAGGAGCCTGGCAAGGCAACATACAAGTAATCCTATCACCCTCAGTCTTTGTGCAAGAGGTAGAGAAAGTCTATATTCTTACCTAGATAAGAGAGACTATTAAGTTTCTGATCATTACCCTTAATCCTTTCTCCTATCGAAAGACCCTTTTCCCATTTGTCTTTCCTCCCCTTCCTTCCCAACAAGTCTGGAAAGGACTTTAGAGAATAAATCATATTTCTTCATATTTCTAGAGAAGCTAAAAGGGAGATTTTTCATGTATTCCCACAATTAAGTCCAGGGCTGTTCTCTTGTGTTCGAATTTTCCACCAGGAAACTAGGGAGAGTCTATCGAATTGCGAAATAGGAGGACACTTAATATATAATATATATACACATATATATGTAGTAAGCAGACTTGGAGGCTTCCAGATGTGAAATCATGAACCTGCAGCTTATTCAAACAAGGCAGGCAGCCACTTTTGCCAGCCTTCCAGCCTATCAACTCCTTGGATGGGAGGGCAGAAATGGAATATGGGGGAATGGATTAAAGTTCCCATCTTGGGGGTGGGGGGTTCCCAGGTGATTCACTGGGGGGGTGAGAAGGAATGCATTTTAAAAAATGACTCAGGCCCTCATTCTTGAGGAGTAAGGGAAATTACAGAGCAAAACAGCCCCTAAAACTGGACTGTCTTAGTTTGAGTTAAAGGCTTGGGCTGGGAGTCCCCATCGACACCAAAAATAAATCCCCCCTACAGCAGAACATAGGCATGTCAGCCTGCCTGGCCCTCTGAAACACAGCACCTGCTCTCCCTCTCCAAGTATTTGCTGACTCTTCTAGGCCCAGTGGCACAGACTATTTTTGTCCCTTGCTACTTCTTACCAGTCATGAAGAAAACAGCAACATCCCTTCCCCTCCCCTCATTGCTAGAGATCACCCGGTTGCCTGGTGCCTTACCACCCCGAGCCCCTACGAGTCGATGCTATCGAACTCACCATGCACTGCTTGTGGCGCTGGGTGCCCACCAAAGCTTCTGGGGCTCCAGGACCCCCGTCACCTTCACCAGTGGAACTGAGAGAAGTCCGGAACTTGTGTTCTGTGGAATTGGCAGGCGCCCAGGTATGTCGTCCCTACCCCTGGGGTCTCCAAGCATCCACTGGAGTTACCAAATACAGAGAAGAAAGGGGTTGGTGGCCCTGCAAGTGGAAGCCGAGAAGTGTTCTGATTCCACCAAGCTGTTTCTCACCTCCTGTTTTCTCTGATCTTTAAGTCTTTTTAGAAACATATAACTTATTAAGGTTTCTCCCTGAAGGAAGAGACTTGTGCTCTAGCAACATGCTTTGCTTTTTAAAAAATTAAAAAAATATTAAGCCCTTATCTTCTGTCTTAGAATTGCTACTATGTGTTGGCTTCAAGGCAGAGGAATGTTAAGGGCTAGGCAACTGGAGTTGAGTGATTTGCCTAGAGTAACTAGGGAGTGTCTGGGGCCACATTTGAACCCAGGACTTCCTATCTCTAGGGTTGGCTCGTTATCCCCAGGGGCCACCTAGCAACCTAGCAGCCACAACACTGTGCTTTCCTAAGCTATAGTCCTTGCTTTTAAGTAGCAAACTAAAGAAGGATTTTTCTTCAGGGTTTTTGTGAAGCTGAATTAGCTGAATTTTTAATATACATACATACATATTAATTTATATATACTTATCTATATATGTAATATTACATAGAATATATATGTAGAGTTTAAATATATAAACCAACCAAATAAATATATTTTCTAAATTCTTACTTTCTGTCTTAGTAACAACTCTAAGGCAGAAGAAGGGTAAGGGCTAGGCAATGAGGATTAGGTTAACTTGCTTAGGGTCACACAGCTAGGAAGTATCTGAGTCCAGATTTGAACCCAGGATCTCCTGACTCCAGACCTGGCACTCGATCCACTGAGCCACCTCACTGCCCTTACCAAGAGTCTTTCCGAAAGAAGATAGCTAGGAAGGGATCTGGCCAATGATGAAGTTGCCACAGAAACAGCCAGGATTTAGCAATGATCTCAGAACTCCTTCTGTTCTGGGGTAGATGGTGATGTCATTTTCTTGTTTCTTTTCAATTGATAAACAAGAAAGTAAAGGAAAGTTGGACAGGACGTTGCAAATGGGAGGACTAGAGGGTGAAGAAATGCGTCTGTAGAGAGTTTTCCCCTCACTTTGGAGAGATTGAAACTGAGCAGCAAGAGTGTTAAGTGATTTGATTAAAGATGACATAGCATGTCTGGGGTGAGGCCCAGTTCTCAACCCAGCTTTCTGGAGGGTGTCCAGTTTGCTGTCTGTGAAGTCACTCACAGATTCTCCTACATTAAATGGGTTAGAGATATATATCCAGAAAGAGAGAGGATGGCTACATGGGCTCCTAACTGTGTGGCTGGAAGAAAGGAAAATTATTAGATCATAAGCTCATTGAGGTCAAGTGACTTGTCTTATTGGTCATTCTATCTATCAGCACCTAGGACAGCACTGCGCATCTCCTGGTGCTTGGTAAATCTGGACTGGACAAATGAATAAGTTAGAGGAGGGAGAAGTTGGGACTCCAAGAGACAGTGAAGGAGTCTTAAAGAGCTCTAGGTAAAATTCACTTGTACTAAGCCTATGAGCCTCCAGAAAGTTCAAATCCTACCTCTGATGCTCACTATCTGTGTGACTTTGGGAAAATCACTTAGACTCTGGGATTTATTTTCCTTCATCAAAATGGTGGCATTGGAGGGCTTCTGAGATTGTTTCTAACTTTGGATTTAAGATTCTATAGTCCCTTGTGCCTCAGTTTCTTCATTTGTAAAATGGGGAGAAGAATGGCCCTACCTTTCAGTGTTGTGAGACTTTAATGAAAAAAAAATTATATATGGTGCTTTTTAAGCAAAGCATCCTCTCTCTGCCACCCCAACCTCCTTTGTGTGTATATACACACATATGGATGGATATCCACATATATACAATATATGTGTGTGTGCATCTAAGTTATGAGGCTCAGAGCAGGTGTTTCTTCCTCCTTAAAGGCTTCCCTGATTTGTCACTTGTGGTGTTATTTACTTATAGGAACAGAGAATTTAGATCAGAAAGAGACTTTAGAGATCATCTAGACAGATGAATCATATGCATATAGAGTTGTCATTGTCATCATCACTGTCTTCTTCCTCCTTTTCCTTTCTCCCTTTTCCTTCGTCTTCTCCATCCCTATTTGGGGACTTTGTGGCATCTCTTCTTTAATTTGCTTTTTTCCCAGGCAGAAGTACCAGATATACTGGTCATGTACTGGAAAATTGTTCCCTTTAGACAAATCTGAAAACTGTGACTGATTTTGTCTCCTCTCTCTCTCTCCCTCTCTCTCTCTCTCTCTCTCTCTCTCTCTCTCTCTCTCTCTCTCTCTCTCTCTCTGTCTCTTTCTCTCTCTCTCTCTGTCTCTCTCTCTCTCTCTCTCTCTCTCTCTGTCTCTCTGTCTCTCTGTCTCTCTCTCTCTCTCTGTCTCTCTCTCTCTCTGTCTCTCTCTCTCTCTCTCTCTCTCTCTCTGTCTCTCTGTCTCTCTGTCTCTCTCTCTCTGTCTCTCTGTCTCTCTCTCTCTCTCTCTGTCACCGTCCCTCTGACTTCAGAAGAAAGAAAGCCTGCTGGTCCCCAGTCTCTGGGACTTCTAACCAGGGAGGCTTGTGGTCCCTGACCCCTGGCTGAGTCACTGTTGCTTCTGAAGCAGCAAACTATGATATAAATGAGTCACTGAATCTGGGCAGGTTTGCTACTTAGGCAGTTGCTGGCTCTAGGGAGATGGGGAATCTGGGGGGAAGGAGGCATGGGGAGTAGGCTGATTGCCATTGGTCAGTGTTGAACATTGTCCCAGAGAGGGAATGGGCAAGTGAAGACGGAGCTGAGTAGAGACCCGAGGGAGTTCCATCTCTTCTTCTATCTCCCCAGCTTCCACTTGTAAGGAATCAGGCCAGTTAGTTTTATATTAAGTCACTACACATGCCTGGCCCATGAGGGTCTTCTGGAAGAAAGCTGCCTTTTCCTTTTCTCCTTTTCTTTTTTAAAAACCTTCCTCCTTTCCCTCCTCCCCTCCTCTCCATTAGGACTCAAAACAGGCTGATGCTGGGTCCAGGAGACGGGCACACAGCAGGCTCAGAAAGCCTGGCAGAGCCAAGGTCATGGGGCCTATTGAGCCAGCCCTGGAGAGTTTAATCCCTTTAGAGACTTGCCTACAGCTGGCTACTCCTCTTTCTGAAATTGGACTCTGGTCAGGAATAGCCCAGTGGCTGTGAGCTGTGGGTTTCCCAGGAGAAGTGTGGGTAGGAAAGAGGTTGTGGGTTTTCAGCAGAAAGGAAGTTGTCTATAGATTTGGTGTTGAGAGCTGGGCTTCTGGGAGTCTTGATTGGGATAGGGTGGAGAGCCCTGTCTCCCTGGGTAGCCTCTGAGTGTCTCAGGACACTCAGGACTTGGGAGAAGAACAGATCTCCGTGAAATTCCAGTCTCTTAAGAACAGTGGGGGCAGATCCACTCAGGGCACAGTGCCAGGCTGTTACTTGCTAGGGGCCCAAGCCTCTGTTGTTTGCTGCCCCACTCTCCCATAACCCTTCTTCCTCTATCTCGCTGGTAACTGACTGGGTTCTGGATAGATTCTTCCCATTCCCATTTCTCTTTCTGGTATGACATACTCACTCTGTGGAATGAGGCTGCCAAGCCATGCTACTATCTTTCCACCCAGTTTAGGGCATGCCAAGCTGCTTGTTTGAAAGAGGCCATCAGGCAGGTGATAAACTAATAGCTTTAATTAATTTATTTATTTTAAACCCTTCCCTTCTGACTCAGAAGAGTGTCTAGGGCTAGGGAATGGGGATTAAGTGACTTGCCCAGAGTCACACAGCTAGGAAGTGTCTGAGGTCAAATTTGAACTCAGGTCCTCTGACTTCAGTCCTGGTACTCTACCTGCTGTGCTATCTAGCTGCCCCAGCTGGTTCCTTTATAATGCTGATTCAAACCTGGCTCTGCCTAAGTGCTAATGGTACTGCCTTCCTTTGGGGGTGGTTCTGGACCCCATAGCTTAGTCCTCCTGTGTGTTTGGAGGAGCTGCCTTAATTTCTCTGTCCCTTATTCCCCCCATCCTCCAGGCTCTCAGGCCAGCTTACTGTCTTTCATTGCTAAACATACTTGCTCAGGTTTTTCCCCTTGGCAAGGAGGTTGGCCTTTTCCCCTGTCTTCACCTACTTTAATTTTCTGTCAGGGTCTGGTGCTTTTTACCTGTTGCTTAGATTCCTGGGGGGATCCTGATTCAATTCAGTTCTCCAAATATTCATAAACTTATAATGCTAAAAGGGACCTCAGAGGCCACCCACTCTACCCTCTCATTTTACAGAGGAGGAAACTGAGGCCCAGAGGGGCTAGAACTTGTTTATGGCGTAGTTGAGCATCAGATGTAAGATTCAAACCCAAGGCATCTCCTGCCAGAGTTGGTTCTCTTTCCATTTTCCCACACCATGTTCTAGGCACTGGGGACTTTTTTTTTGGGGGGTGGCATTCAAGGAGAAAGAAATGAACTTGTAATTTCAATGGTGCTTGAAATTCCCTCTACTAATGCAGACTGATCCCTGCTTTGCACTTTTATAATCTTTGCAGCAAACAGATTTCTTTCAGGTCCACAGCTAGCATGCTTCAGAAGTAGTAGGGTTCCCAAACACTTTGAGACAATTGGGCTACTATGGTAGGACCAAAGACCCTATGGATGAGCTACGGGGTACCATCTTGCTTGGTGTTATAACAGTGACCAAACTTTCACCTGGATCCAGAAGAAGGGAGTATATGGATGTTGCTTTGGAACAGATTCCAGGAGATTACCCAACTTTAATTCACATCATGTAATGGTTAGTCTACACTGGAAACATTTTCCCCCCCCTAAACCTCATCTTTCTGTCATAGAATATATACTGTGTATTGGTTCCAAGGCAGCAGAACAGTAAGGACTGGGCAAAGGGGGTTAAGTGACTTGCCCAGGGTCACACAGCAAGGAAGTATCTAAGACCAAGGGTTAAAAAAAGGAGTGGAGTTTAGTGGTGTCAATTCAGTGGATTTAGAAAACCACACATTAACATTATCTGTGTCATTTTATTTTTGCTTATGTTGTTTAACCTTTCCCAATTATACTTTAATTTGGTTAGGGCTGCCCTCATGAGTTTTGTGGCCTCTTGGCTATGACTTTTAATACCTAGCATAGAGGTACCAAAACATTTAAAAAGGGATGGTTTAAATGATGGATCTCTTCCAGTTCTAAAACTCGTGACTCATATCTACATGTTTTTCTCTGACAACAAAGGTGAGGAGGAAATGAAGGAGGAGAGAGAGCACTGGTTGTTTGTATGATGCCACCCAGATGTCCCTGATGCTCCTCCTTCCAAAGACGAACTACCTCTTAGGACTGTCCCAGCAGCCTTGAGTTTAGGTGAGATCATGGAAGCTTTCTGTTCTTCCTTTAGAAGAGGATAGTATATGCCAAATGCCCCCCACCCTATCAATTTAATTTCTTAAACATTCAGTGAGCACCTACTATGTGCAAAGTGACTGTGCCAGGTGGTGACTAAAATGCATGATTATTCCCAGCCTGACATCTTTCTGAATGCACCCAATTTTTTTCATGCTCTGGGTTCAGACCCCATCTGCCCACTTCTCTCTGTGTCAAACCCCCAGAGTTAATAATGTCAGGCTACCGGAGCTAAAAGAGACTTTTGAAGCTGCCTAGTTCAGCCTCCTTTTAGAAGTTGTCTAGAAAACCAAACTTTTGGAGAAAAGTGGAATAATTTACCCAGGGTTACCCACATAGTTACTGGCAGTGCTGGGCCCATACCCAGGACTCCTGGCTCCCAGCCCCATACTCCTTTCACTCCACCATTTGGTTTGGGGAAAAAGAGAGAGGAACAGTTAGGGTATCTAAAGGAGAAAGGGGTGAACAAATAGGAGGGGCCCTGTGCAGAAGTTGGATCAGGAAAAGAGCGATGGGAGAGCTGGAATGTTGGGGGGGTGGGGCATAGGCTTACTAGGGCTGCTTTGCTTCCCAGAGATGGGCTGGTCCCTTAATTTCCTTGCTGATCTCCATAGAAACCCCCCTCTCCAGGCTGACGCAGTTAGCTGCTCAAACCCCTCCTCTGCCTCCCGGAATAGCCAACTATTCTTGTCCTCATGTCTCTCTTCCCTCTCAGAGAGATCACTGCCTGAGCCAGAGGAGGTAGCATTTGGGAGGGGGCTTCCTGCCAGCCTGTGGTCCAAAGGACTCTATGCTAGCTTCCAGCTTCCAGAGGGAATATTCCCCTAGGAGCTTTCTGGGGTCCTCCACCTTACTTGCTGAATCCCCCTCTTCTCTCAGCCTAGAAAACTTGGGGCTCTTGCTTCATGGAGATGTACAGAAGTTGTGAAAAGAATAGTTAGTGGCTTTGGAGTCAAAGGACCTGGATTCAAATCTTGCCTTGGACAATTAAGTCATAGCCCTCCTGAGCCACAGTTTCCTGCTTTGTAAAAGGAGAGGGAGAATCAGATGGACTCTGAAGTCTTTTCTGTCTGCAGACTCTAGGAACCAAGGATATCCCTTCTGGTCTCCTCAGTGTGAATGCCCAGGGAAAAGAGCCTAGAGTTGGGAGTCAGTCTAGTTCTTGCTTTGACTTTTGGATGAGTAGGTAGAGGGAGATGAATGACATCACTTGGCTTTTTTCCCAAGGTATAGGTGGTGACCACTAGATAGAGTGCCATGCCTGGAGTCAGGAAGTCATCTTGCTGAATTCAAATCTGGCCTCAAACACTTACTAGCTATGTGATCCTGGATAAGTCACTTGACTCTGTTTACCTCAGTTTCCTCCTCTGTCAAATGAGTTAGAGAAAGAAATGGCAAACCACTCCAGTATCTTTATCAAGAAAATGGGGTCATGAAGAGCCAGATACAACTTAAAAACAAACAACAAAGCGTAGAAAAATTATAGTCCAACCCTTTGCCTAGAGGCAATGAGGTGGCTCAGATTATATGAACTAGAGTCCAGAACATCTGAGTTCAAATTTGGCTTCAGATACTTAATAGTTATATGCCTGGGCAATCCACTTAACCTCTCTGTCTCAGTATCCTCAACTGTAAAATGGGAATAATTATATAATCTCTCTTCTACGGTTATTGTGAAGATCAAATGAGAAAATAATTGTCAAGTACTTAGCATAGTGCCTGGCACATAGTAGGTTCTTATTAAATAGTTATTCCCTTGCTTTCCCCTAATTTTTGCAGAGGAGCAAACTGAAGTCCAGAAAAGGGGAAATGAATTGTCTAAAGTCAGACCCTGGGAGCAAGTATCAGCAGATCATTGAGTTAGAGCTGGAAGGGAGCTTAAAATGCCATCTAACTCAACCACTTAATTTTACAGATGAGGAACTTCATGAGGTTAAGGGACTTGCCCAGGGTCATCTAACTAGTGAGTGTCTGGGGTCTTTATGACTTTAAGGCCATTGCCCCATACTGCCTGACTCTTGGTGTATTTTTCTTTTTTTCTTTTTTTAAACCATTTGACCTAAATGGCTTGCTGTTTGAAGAAGCCCATCCTTGGGCAAATCCTGTAGGGATATTCTCTTCCCTAGTAAAGGGAGCTTCCCTACTTGAAATCCTTGGCACCAATGGAGAGAATCCCACACAAAAGAAAGTCACATAATCTGCATACCTAATCCTTTATCTGTTAGGTTAATTCTTATGTTTTCTTAGTGACCACCCATAGATAGCCTTCATTTCCAGCTGGGGTGAGGCATGAGGGAAGGGAGGGTGGGTTTTGTTTTCTATGAATGATTTCCATGGGCAAGGGAAGGAGTGGTGGTGAAGGTAGCAGGGCAGATCCAAAGGGAGGAAGGTGGCAGACCAGCCTGACCAGCATGGAGCCAGGGTAGGACCTGTCCAAGGTTCTACCCGTACACAATTTGGGACAGGTAGACCTCACCAAAAAAACTCTCTGGCATCACCCTAACTTTCTTTAGGGAAGCATTCAGTCAGTGGCATAGCCCCAAGACAGACTTCAGAGGGCTATCTAGTCCTACCCCTCCGTTCTTCATAGGAGTAAACTGAGGCCTCGAGAAGAGAAATGGCTTGCCCAAGGTCACTTTGCTATTATAGGATCCAGGCAGGATTCGAACCTGGATCTTTGCCTGTGGTCACATAACTAGTAAATAAGGGATTTGAACCCAAATCTTCCTAAATCTAAGATCCATAATCTATCCACTATAACTACCTTTCCACTGAATTCCTAAGGTGATGCAAACTCCCTCAGCCAATGCAGATCCCAACTGTTATATGCAATGTATGGCTTTAGGGAGCTGCCTGGAGCAGTCTGTATTAAAAAGTGAGGCTTATCTTCCTGACTTGGAAGCTGGCTCTTTCTCTAGTGTGCCAAGATGCCACTTTTATTTATTGCCGTGTTTCTGGGTTGTATCATCCCACTAAAATGTAAGCTCCTTAAAGGCAGGACTTACCGATTTTGTTTGTATAGTACTGCCCCTCCCTCAACCTCCTGCCCAGTGTAATGCCCTGCATACAGTAGGTGTTTAAGAAATGCATGTTGGATGACAAGGACCTGAGCTCTAGATCCTTCTATTATGAGACCTTGGGCTTCCAGTCTGAGTTCTCATTTCCCCATTTGTAAAATGGAGAAGCTAATTCCTTTGACCCACCCTTCCCTCTGGGGCATCCTTGAGGATACCTCCCATAGATGACATGTGTGTTGACCCCTTAGGGGCAGTAATCTTTGCTAGGGATAATAAAGGCAAAGGGAATGCCATTTCTGACTACATCAGCAGTTGTGGCCTGGGGGAATGAGCCCCAGTGACCTTGTGGCACCAGCTCTGCTTTCCAGGCGTAGGATGCCGCCCTTGTGTCTGTGGATGGGCAAGCATATGGCAGAGGGAGACTTGTCCAGTGCCGCCAGGTTTAGACCAGCCAGATTAGCTGAGGGTGTTATCTTCTTTGGCTATCTGAGGGTGCTATCTACTGAGGAGATCTGGATGTGATTGTAGCAGCCACCTGCTTCCTTCTTCATGCCAGCATGAGCGGCTTCAAGGCTGCCTCCTTTACTGCTAGTCTCAGATGCCCTGATGCTCAGTGATATCACAGATCGGCTGTCTGCCTGCCAACTAGAGGGAGTTCTTGGTAACTTTTTAGGTCCTTTAATGATCCCCAAGAGATCAAGTTAAAAATTGTTTATGATTTTTAGAGTCTCTGCTGTGTGTTTTTCTTTCTTTCTGCCTCTGTCTCTCTTTCTCAGTTCCTGTCTGCATCTCTCAGTCTCTGGCTCTGTGTCTTTCTGGGGTTCTGACTGTTTGTGTGTCTCTAAATCCCTAGAGATCTGTCTTTCTTAGTCTGGGTTTCTCCTCTCTCTGTCTCTCTCTCTCTCTCTCTCTCTCTCTCTCTCTCTCTCTCTCTCTCTCTCTCTCTCTCTCTCTCTCTCTCTCTCTCTCTGTCTCTGTCTCTCTCTCTCTCTCTCTCTGTCTCTGTCTCTATCTCTTTCCCCCTTTCCTCCCTCTTCTGTACCCACAACGCCCTAGAGGTAGCTAGTGGCACAGTGGATAGAGCAGTCACCCTAGAATCAGGAGGACCTGAGTTCTAAAGGCCCATCTATCTTCAACATTCTGACTCTGACTATATTGAGTGACAGAATGTGTAGTAGAGAGACTGTTGGACTTAGAGTCAAAAGACTTAGGGTCAGATCTTACCTTTGATGCTTACTAGGTATGTGATCATAGGCAAGTGACTAAACCTCTCTCAGGCTCAGTTTGCTTATTTGTAAAATACCCCCTGGTTGGATTTGATGACCTTAATATCTCTTCCAGCTCTAAATCCGTGATCCTGTGAACATGTGGGAGGGGGCAGGGGAGGATTTCATTAGGGAAGAGGCTGACACCTGGAATATCTCCATCAGACACTATTTACATTGGAGTCCCCAGCTGGCTGTAGTTTGTTTTATTGAAAAGAAAGGCTCACCAGGGCCAAAGGCCCTCAGCAGCCTCACCAGATTAAGGTCGGAGGGATTTGTCCATTAAACAAAGGAATTTCACTTGTAACGAGAGGAACACAGTAGATACATACAGTCCTAATCAAGAAAGTCGACAGACAGTCCAGCCTCCTCTGAGACCCAGGCAGGGCCAGATACTCCAGGAATTCAGGTTTTTCACTAACAATCAAGGGTGGGCCAGCTTGGGATATTTGTTTGGGAGTCAGAAGGTCCCGAGTCTGAATCTCACCTTTTCCATGAACCTTTCTCTGATTTCCTTCCTTCCTTCCTTCCTTCCTTCCTTCCTTCCTTCCTTCCTTCCTTCCTTCCTTCCTTCCTTCCTTCCTTCCTTCCTTCCTTCCTTCCTTCCTTCCTTCCTTCCTTCCTTCCTTCCTTCCTTCCTTCCTTCCTTCCTTCCTTCCTTCCTTCCTTCCTTCCTTCCTTCCTTCCTTCCTTCCTTCCTCTCTCTTTGTCCTTCCCTCCCTTCATTCCCCACCCCATTCTCTTCTCCCTACTATTCTCTCTTTCCCCCATCCTTTGTCTATAGTCAGCTCTATGGAAGGCAGTAGAAAGAACATTGGATTTGGCTTCAAAAAACCTCCTAGAGCTTCTGCTTCTATAACAATTGTAGCACCTGCTTGACAGAGTTATTGTAAAGCTCAAATAAGCATTTTGTTGAGAACTTCATAAACTTTCCTGGGCTAATATTTGTTTGTGTCATTCATCATTAGTATTATTACTCCCATATGGGCCTTTCTTTCTCAACCTTGCCACTTTTATTGACTCAAGTGTATAGAAAGAGTAGCAATATATAGGCTTCTTTTTTCCATTATTGCAAGGAGCCTACCACTTCACACACACATAAACCATGGAGTCAAAGCTCAATAAATGCCCTTTCATGTACTGATTGTCCTTATCAAGGCAAAAGCCTTTGTTTAAACAGATTTGGGAACTGGTGGCTAGACAGAAGCACCCCTACTTGAATTTGCTTATGTTCTTTTGTTCTCTCTCTCTCTCTCTGTCTCTATCTCTGTCTCTCTCTCTCTCTCTCCTCTCTCCCCCCTCCCTCCCTCTCTCTCTCTCTGTCTCCCTATGTCTCTGTCTCTGTCTCTGTCTCTGTCTCTCTCCCCCTCCCTCTCCCCTCTCTCTCTGTCTCTCTATGTCTCTGTCTCTATCTCTGTCTCTCTCTCTCTCTCTCTCTCTCTCTCTCTCTCCATTAGCCAGAGGCCTTAAGGATCTTTAGGTGTTAAATAGGATCTTTGATCTAGAGTTGGAAGTGGCTTTAGAAATGATCCAGTCCAACCTCCTCATTTTTCCCAAGAGGAAACTGAGGCCCAGGGAGGCAGAAGTAACTTGTTCAGACAAATAGCAGCATTAGAATCCAGGTCTTTTGATCCCAACTCCTCTTTACTTAGCATACATAGTTAGTGAATGTGCCAGATCTAGCTTCATTACCAGGGAATATTTGGCAGTGTCAGTGGACCATAGATTTAGAACTGAAAGAGACCTTAGAAACCAGCTTGTTCAACCCCTTTAAACAAGAGATGGGAGGAGCAGGCAACAGTCCGGGATTTGTTGGAGGTCATAGGCTCTAAGTGAGATTATAGGAAGAAAACTGGAGAAGCCCACTATATCTGTTTCTGAATCCAGTCTCCCTGGCACCATTAATATCTTTCAGGGTTTGCACAGATATAAGCACACAGATAAATTTTTTTTTTTGCTTGTTCTACTTGATCACTTCTTTGGCTTGTAAAGATGATCACGATGTTGTTTATGACCTTTTGTCAAGTCATTACCACAGCTTCCTAGGTAATAGACCCTACCTGATATCAGAGACAACTCAGATGGCAAAATTAAGAGCCAGGAAGATACTTAACCTAACCTACCCTCCTCTGTTGCCCCCTGCAATAACATGTTCCTAGTCTTCCTTCTCCTCCTCTTCCTTCTCATCACAATAAAAAAAAATTAAATTCAAGAATAGAGCTGAAGATTGATTGTATTTGCATTTTTGCAGAACTATTTCAACAGTATAAAAAGAACTGAGCTAAAAAACTAATAAATGGGGCAGCTAGAGCACCAAGCCTGGAGATGGGAGGTCCTGGGTTCAAATGTGCCTCAGACATTAATTATTTAATGCCCATTGCCTACCATTCTTCTGTCTTAGAATTAATACTAAGACAGGAAGGAAGGAAGGAAGGAAGGAAGGAAGGAAGGAAGGAAGGAAGGAAGGAAGGAAGGAAGGAAGGAAGGAAGGAAGGAAGGAAGGAAGGAAGGAAGGAAGGAAGGAAGGAAGGAAGGAAGGAAGGAAGGAAGGAGGAAAGAAAAAAGATTCTTTAGAGGAAGAAGCTAGTTAGATGGTTTTCCTTCTATCCATATTCAGATAATATTTGTAAAGTGGCTATTAGTACAATGTGTGACACATAGGGTTCTTCTTTTCCTCCATTCTGCCCTTCCATCTTTTCCTTTTCCTTCTATGGAGAAAGCAAGAAAAAGAAAATTTGATATAAATATGTAGCAGGAAGTGGACACCATGTTTTGTCATGAATCCTCTGGAATAAGACTGGCCAGTGTGTTGATTAGAGTTCATCGGTCTTTCAAGGTTCATTAAAGAAGTAAAAAACAGGTTTTGCATAAAGTTAGTGTTTTATAAAGTGGTTGAGGGAAAGTAATGGAGATATAAGAGAGTTCATTGCTAAGGGGATTGGGGAAGGGTCCATGGAGGACACAGCATTTGGTGGCTGGATGGCAGATGTCAAATCCTTGAACTTTCCCAAGCCTTGAGGGTTGTTAGATTGTCTCAGTGTTGGGCAAACTAAGAGAGTTGAAAGTTGGCAGAGCTACCTGGGATTTTCACTTCGCAGAGGTGGTGAAACCAGTTCACTCATCTTGTTCCATTTTCAGTATTATCAAGAAAAGTTGAAAGAAAATCATTTTTGACTCACAAATTTCTCCAGTGAGGGGGTTGGGTTGAATGATTTCTCACATTCCTTGTAGCTCTGACATTCTGTGATTCACAGTTTCGTTAACCCTAGGCACAGGACATTTGAGCCTTCTCTTTTGGGGGGAAGCAAATGTTACCTGGCACTCTTCACTTCTGTCTAAGTATAGCCAAAGGAACCCTGGATGGGGCAGCTAGATAGCTCAGTGGAGAGAGTCAGGCCTGGACTTGGGTTCAACTCTGTCCTTAGATACTTTCTTTCTGTGTGACCCTGGGCAAGTCACTTAACCCCATTTACTTAGCCCTTGCCCTTCTGTCTTTGGGTCAGGGTTGGAAACGAATTTAGGGTTAGGGTTATGAATTTTAGGGTTAGAAATTACTAGGACAGAATGTAAAAGTATAAAAAAAAGAAAAAGAAAAGAAAAGAAAGAACCCTGGATTGGGAGTCAGAGGAATCAAGATTCAAATCCTAATTGTATTGCTTACAACTTGTGTGACCTTCCTCAAGCTACTTCATATCCCCAAGTCTCAATTTTCTCATCTGTAAAATGAGGGTATTGGACTAAATGACCTCTAAGGATCTTCCAATTGTAAATCTGTTAACCTGCTTAGTTCTGAGTGTAAGAAGATGGAGCAGTACCCAAAGGGGTCTTGAGCTAAGAGATCAGATGATAGGATTGTGGGTACCTTAGATGTTGAGCTGGAAGGGAATAAAGAAGATCAACTATCTCATTTTGCAGAGGAGGAGAACAAAGGTCAGAGTGGCAATGACTTGCCCAAGATCACTGACTTGCCAAAGTAGCCTGATGCTCTCTCCACTGAGCCACCTAACTGCCCAGAGACCTACATTCTTGTCTTGGATCTCTTACTACCCATGTGACTTTTAGCAAGATAGTTTCTCGGCTAATTTCCTTATCTATAAAATAAGGAGGTTGCAGAGGAAAAGAACCTCTATATACAGAAAGACTTATGGCAGCTATTTTTGTAGTGGCAAAGGACTAGAAACCACCAGGGGGTTCATCAGTTGAGGAATGACTGAACAAATGATGAAGGAAATGGATATTATTGTGAAATAAAAAATAATAAAATGGGGGAAGACTTGAATGGAGCAATGCTTAGTGGTGAGAACTTGGACAACAATTTATTCAATAACAACACTGAAAAGATAACTTTGAAAGATTTAAGAACAATAATTAAGGCGATGACTGACCATGATTCTAGAGAACCAGTGATGGAAAAGGAGACATTCCTACTCACAGAGAGGTGAAAGATTTACAGTTCAGAATAAGACAAACATTTTTGGATGGGCCAATATAGAGTTTTTTGTTTCTTTTGCTTGGTGATGCATTTTTTGCAAGGGTTTTGTTTTCATTTTTCTGGTAGGGAAGGGGAGAAAAAATATTTATTAATTTTTAAAAATTAAATTAATCAAATAAAACATGAGAGTTGAGCTAAGTGACTTCTAGGGGTTATTTACAGTTTAAAAATCTATAGTTTACTGATTCTAAGTATAAAAAGGAGTTAGGAGAAGGGCAGCTGGGTGGCTCAGTGGATTGAGAGCCAGGCCTAGAGATGGGAGGTCCTGGGTTCAAATTTGATCACAGACACTTCCTAGCTGTGTGACCCTGGGCAAGTCACTTAACCCCCACTGCCTAGTCCTTAAGATGGAAGGTAAAGGTTTAAAGAAACCATTCATGTTTGTGTTGTTGTGTAAATTTTCCTGACTACTTTTTCCTCATTATGACAACCCTGTGAGGTAGGTAGTACAATTTTTATTATATCTATTTTGCAGATGAGGAAAACAAGGTTCAGGATAGGTGAAGGGACTTGCCCCAAATCACATACCTATTTTATTTAGTAACATGGAAATGTTATGCAACTGTAGGAAATTTGGGGGCAAGCCCAAGGGGACTTCTGGCATGCCTCATAGCACAGTGGTAGGCAGTAAGTTTTTTCATTTCCTCCAGCTGAGCTCAAATCTCATTTCAGACATTTATTAGCTGTGTGACTCTGGCCCCAGCACTTCACCAACCTGAGCCTCTGTTTCCTCGTATGTAAAATGAGGGATTTGGACTTGCTGGCCTCTAAGATACCTTCTGATGCTAAAGCTTCATCTTGTGAAGTGTTCCTCTCTCCCTTTGCTGAGATAGGGAACTCTACATGTGGGATGTTGCATTTACACTCAGATTTGGGTGGCAGAGTACTTAGTTTTGTGAAACTCCCTCTCTGCTTCCCTCCCTCCCTCCCCCTTCTCTCCCTCCCTTCCTCTTTCCCTTCCTTCCTTCCTTCCTTCCTTCCTTCCTTCCTTCCTTCCTTCCTTCCTTCCTTCCTTCCTTCCTTCCTTCCTTCCTTCCTTCCTTCCTTCCTTCCTTCCTTCCTTCCTTCCTTCCTTCCTTCCTTCCTTCCTTCCTTCCTTCCTTCCTTCCTTCCTTCCTTCTTTCTCTTAGTCACCAGGATTAGCTGCCAGGGAAGGGAAATAAAAAACCAATTTGAAATGAAGGTGATGGAAAAACCAAAATTATTATTTACATTTTTTAAAAATTCTCTTTTCCTTTAAGAAAAACCCAAGTATCACCTCCATGAAGCCTTCCCAGATTCAGGCTTTGGAGGAAAGTGATCTCTATCTTCTTCTATTTCTCGCCACATTTTGTCTGGGCCTTTTGTTTCACCTTATCACATTCTGCCTTGTATCACATCACATCCTACCTACTCTGTATACATTTCTTACCTCTGCTTCTCCCCATGAGACCAGAACCAATTTGAGAGTAAGCTCGGGGGGGGGGGGGGGGGGGGGAGGACAGCTAAGTAGTTCATTGGAATGAGAGACAGGCCTAGAGACTGGAGATCATGGGTTCAAATCTGGCCTCAGACCCTTTCTAGCTGTGTGACCCTGGAAAGTCACAATCCCCATTAGTTAACTGCCACTCTACTACCTTAGAACCAATAAATAGGACTTGTTTTAAGACAGAAGGTGAGGACTTTAAAAAAAAGAGAGAGAGAGTAGGCACTGGACATGTTTTCATCTCCCCACATCAGCACCTAGAACAGCGAGTGCCTTATCTAATAGTAGATTCTAGATAAATGTAGTTTAATTGGTTCCCTACCCTTTCCCCATTGATCAGAGTGTGGTGGTGGTGATGATTAGTTAAGGGTGATGGAATATTAGGGAGACGGGGTCAGCATTACCTGAATTGTTCCTACTTTTTGATAGGAGACCATGATCAGCTTTTCAGACTTTGTGTCTCTGATGGGACTGCTCAGGGCAAGACTTGTCTCCTTAAACTTATTTCTTGCAACCTGAATTGCAAACTGCTATCGACTCTCTCTTATTTCCCCCCACTCCATCAAAAGATGGAACAACTATGAATACCTCCTTTAATGAGGTGGAAACTGTGCTGATCCTCTTCAGGGAGGTAACTGCTCATGCATCCTACCTAATGCAAGTTACAGTGTCTTTTGCAGCCTGGTAGAACCATAGAAATTCAGTCAAAGGGACCTGTTAAGGGTAAAATTTAGGGTTGTTGACTGAATATATTATATTACTGGTCTCTGGGGATTTGAATTAAATCCCAATAAAAGATTCAAGTCAGTGTGGGATTTTTATGGTGGTTTAATTACAATAGAAGGAAGAAATTAAGAAGAAGGAGAAGAGCGTAAGGGTAGGAGATTTTCTCTGGCCTGAAGTAAGTCAAAGGGAGTTCAGAGGCCTCAGCCAAGGAGCCTTCTCAGAAGATTAAATCTAGCTCAGCTTCTATCCTCAAGTCCTCCTCGGAGGATGGTGCCTTTCAGGAGGTCAAGGAAAGGAGGAATCAGCCTTAGTTTACTCACAAAGGTTTCTCAGGGAAAACATCTCACCTAAATTATGTGGCTACAAAGTTTCTCCCAGTAACCTCACTGGCAAGCCTCAAAATGCCAAATGCTGCCAAGAGCTCCCAATGCCGCCAAGAGAGCCCACCACCGCCGAGAGCATGATCACAGGAAGTGACGCAAAATATATAGGCAGTTGTTTATATCACTTCCTCTGTCTCACATGTACCAATGGTGGCTTAAGCTTGGCTTAAGACAGCCCAGGGGGTCAGTCAATTGTTTCTTATTTGTCACTTGCGCTTAGCACATGCTGGTCATTGGCCTTCCTCTTCACAGTTAATCCTTAAGTGGGGGTGAATACATTCCTGGTTGCTAGAATTCTAAAGACTAAGCAGGGTGGAGTAAGATCTAAAATTCACAGATACCAGCAGCCATCCCTACACCCTGAAGGAATCCTTTCAACCACACACTGAACACTGAACAAGTATTTGCTGGATGGGCTCCAGGGAAGAGTGGCCTCTTTGTTCTACTTTTGCCAAGCTCTAACTGCTGATGGTTCCCCCATCCCCAATCCCTTTGCATCAAGCCCGTATCCACCCCTGCCTAGCTTCTACCAGCTCTGTTTCTCATTCTGTCCTTTGAGGTCAAACAGAAAAATCTTTCCTTAGACCAGGAGTTCTTAACTTTGAGTCAGGTAGATTGAGTCAGGGCAGGGGTCCGTGAACCTGGACAGGGCCAAAATGGCAGTTTCCCTTTTCGCTAACCTCTAACTGAAACGCACCCTTTCCTTCATTGAACTCAAAAGTATTCTTTTGAAAAGGATCAGGAGACTTCACCAGAATGCAGAAAGGGCCCATGACAATAAAAAAGCAAAGAACCCTGAGCTTCGATGCAGAACATTGCCAGAAATTTTGAAGCCCTAGAAAACATGTTTGTATTTTTCCCCCTTGAGGAGAAAATAAAAGGTCATTTTAGCAAAATTTGGAAATGCATGAGGCCTTTTAACAAAATCATTCTGTTAGGCTCCCTGGTAGCCTCAGGGCAGAAATTGGATTCTATAAAGTGTAAATGACTCATAAAATGACATTGTGTGTTCAGGGGAGTTAGCTTCAAAGCATAGTTTATTTGGGCAGTGGTGACAAATATGATTGAATTTACTTTGGAATATTTTATTTTATGTTGGTTGCCAATAGAGCTGCTGGAGACAGATTTATTGAACGCACTGGGCATGTCTTCATTTCTGTCATTTCAGGAGAAGTGGAGAAAATATGAGTGGAAGAAACCATTGACGTGGTAGTTCAGTAGGAGATGATGGCGGTTTTCCAGATAGTTTCCATGGTGGGCCATGATATCTTGCAGGCACCTACTTAAAAGACATTTAACGGGGTCAGCTAGATGACACAGAAGCTGCAGCACCAGATTGGAGTGGGGAGGACCTGGGTTCAAATCTAGCCTTTGTAAGGATAATTTAATCCTTAAGTATGGGTGTAGACATTCCTGATTTCGTTAGACTAAGTAGGGTGGAGTAATCTAAAGTTCACACCTTAGATACTTCCTAGATTTGTGATCCTGGGCAAATTATTTAACTCCATTTGCCTACCCCTTACCCATCTGTCTTAGAATTATTACGAAGACAGAAAGTAACAGTTTTATTTTTTAAAACAAAAGGAATTTGATGAGAAAAAAATTTCAATTAAATAATTTACCTCCAATTAACAGACATTTATTAAATACCTACTTACTTTATGTGACTCTGGGTGAATCACTTAACCCCAATTATCTAGCCCTTGCCACTCTTCTGTCTTAGAAACTGATCTCAAGACAGAAGGTAAGGATTAAAAAAAAAAAAAACCAACCACCTACTTTGTGCCAAGCACTCTGAGTTTCTCTGGGGATAGAAAGACAAAAATGCACTAGACCTTGCCTTCAAGGAGTTTATATTCTACAGGTAGATGGATAAGTAAATGCAAAGTTTAAAGTTAGCTGAAAGAGGATGATGAGTACCAATAACTTACTGGAATAAGGAGTATCTGAGCTGAATATTGAAGGGAAAGGAAAGCTTCTAAGAAGTGGAGGTGAAGAAAGATAGTATGATAGGAATAATGGACATCCTGTACAAAGGCTGGGTGGTGGGAGATTAGAATGTCATGTATAGAGAATAGCACTTTGTCTGGAATAGAGAATGCATGAAAGAAAGTAATAGAAAACAAAAAAGAAGCGTTCCCCACCAAAGTTTTGGCATTGGTTTAGTATCAGAAGCAGATATGATTTTGTCAATAGTTACAGTACTAAAAATGAGTCATTCCTGGATACTTTGCCTCTGCACGCTAGGGATCATGGGTCTTTTCTATCTGACCTGCAGCTGAAATTGGCCATAAACATTGTCTTCCTGATCAGAACATGAGTTCGGACTGTCTCTCTGCTTTTCTATTTGGATCTTCAGCCCTTAACACGTTAATAGATCACTGTGGACACTTCCAGAAGTAAAGTGACCTACCCAAGTAGGCAAGCAGTGGCTTGCTCAGGATTCAGTCCCAGGTCAATAATAAAGTCAACCATTAAAGTACTCGCCATGCACCAATCACTGTGCTAAGTGCTGTTCTCTTCAAATCCAGTGATCTTCCCTCTACATAGTGTTTGACCATAGGCTGTTGGGAGTTGGAAAGAACCAGGGAAACCAGCTACTCACTCCCTTCTCCCATTTTATAGATGAGGTAAGCTATTGTGGGCCGGAATGGTCGGCAACTTTATTCGCAACAGCTCAGATGTCAGAAAACAGAACATTGGCCAGGATGACAAGCCAACTTTTCTCCTCTTTCGCATGTTAATGACAGCTGACATTTATAGAGCATTTTACACACGTTAGGTTATTTGAGCCTCTCAACAACCCTGGGCAGAAGCTGTTACAGGTGTCAGTGTTCCCATTCTACAGGGAAGAATACTGATACTCACAGAAGTAAAGTGGTTTATCCATGAGGAAGTCAAAGACAGGATCTGAACCTGGGTCTTTCTGAGATTAAGACTAGCACCCTCGTCGATGCTACATTGGTTTCTTGATTTGAGAAAGACTTTGCAAGAGCAGTTTCTTTTTGAACCCATAGAGAATGGAAGGCTCTGAAGTAGCTGAATCAGAGGCCATGTTTGGCCACAATATTTCAGGAAAATTGTCTGGGGCAGCATCTCCAGCTACAGGTCCTGTTGGCCCCTCAATGGTCCTGTTGGTGCCCAAGAGAATGCTGGTTACTGTTGGAAAATCCCTGTGCCTAGCTTGATGACCTGATGTGGGCTGCTAGTCTTGGATGGTCACTAGGAGCTTCCAAGTCATTTTCTGCCTCGCATTCCCTTCTTGCTCCCAAAGGTTCTGCTGCAGTGGGAATCTGCCAATGAGACAGTTCATCTCATTTCTAAAAATAAAACCTCTCTGTGCTCTCTCTCCTCGGAAGTGGAAATCCACTGAGGGTCTCCAAAACAGTTGGTCTTCTCTGGTCCTTTTCCAAACAAAAGGGTGCTGGATGACTATGGGTGAATTCAGATGCTTTGGGGTTTTACACAAAGAAAATTTTGGAAGTCATTGGTGAGAGGGACAACTAGCTGGCTCAGGAGATAGAACCAGGCCTGAAGGGGGAAAGCTTGGGTTCAAATCTGGACTCAGACACTTCCTAATTGTGTGACCCCAGGCAAGTCACTCAATTCCCATTGCCTAGCCCTTACCATTGTTCTGCCTTGGAACCAATACTCAGGACTTATTCTAAGACAAAAGGTAAGGATTAAAAAAATAAAGAAGTCACTGGTTGGGAAGGGAGTTTAGGATTATAAATTTAAGACTGGAAAGGACTCAGCTGCCCTCTGGTCTGCCATGACACTATCTCTAGTCTATCAGAGAAAAAAAACAAACAAGGAACATACTTCTCTCATGTTAGAGAGGAGAAGACAGAATCTTGGATACGTTGTCAAACATGGTTTCTGTATTGCATGTTTTTGCTTGATTTTTCTTTTTCACAAGGGAAGGATGGGAAATGACTGAAGTAAAGTCAAACGGTATTAATAAGACTTTTTTTGAAGTCATGGGATAATCAGTCTAGAGATGAAAAGAACCTCAGAGGCACCATCTGGTCCAACCCCTTCTTTTTGCAGATGAAGAAAAGATACTTAAATGACCTAACCAAAGACACACTGATAGTATCAGTGACAGGATTAGAAACCAAATTCTTGGACTCCAGAGACAATTTCCCCCTCATTTGATGTCAATTTTATAGATGAGGAAATTCAGGCAAAGAGAGGGAAACTCCTTTAGGACTACAAAGGTAATAATAGCAAACTTAAAAAAAAATATTTACCTTCTGTCTTAGTAACAACTCTAAGACAGAGGGGCAAAGCTGGGCTAACAGAATTAAATGACTTGCCAACGGTTACACTGCTAAGAAATATCCAAGGCAAAGGCAAGCTTTCAACTCCCAACTCCCCACCTGGCTCCCTAACCACTGGCACTCTCAAACATTTCTTTGCTTTCAAAAACAAAATGTTGAGGATATATACACACACACACACAGAGGCTGGAAGAGATAGTTCTTGCCCTCAGGTGAGCTTAAGTCCTCATGAAAGAGATAACATGTAAATATCTAGATATATACAAAGGGAAACTTATCAAGCGATATGTACAAAGTAGATACAAAATAACCTTAGGGGGGCAATAGATTGCAGTTGGGAAGATCAGGAAGGGCCTCCTAGGGGAGGTTGGTTGCCTTTGAGCTAAGTTTTAAAGGAAACCTTGTAATTCTGAGAGGCAGAGGTGAGAAGGGGAAGCACTCCAGGCATGAGAGAGAGCCAGTGCAAAGAAACTGAGATGGGATAATGAATTAGAGAAACATTTAAGACTGAAAAGACAGGCAATCACTCCATAAACATTTAAGCATCTAATGTGTTCCAAGCATTTGGGGGTACAAAGACAAGAGACAACCCTTGTTTTCCAGGAGTTCACAGTTATGTGATGGAATTGTTGCTGTTCCATCCTTTTGGCCCTGTCCTGCTCTTGAGGACTCCTTTTCTTGGCAAAGACACTCCATTGGTTTGCCTTTTTTCCCTCTCCAGCCCACTTGGCAGATGAGGAACCTGAGGCAAACAAGGTTTAGTGACTTGCTCACAAAGCTAGTAAGTGTCCAAAGTTGGATTTGAACTCAGGATGGTGGGTCTTCTAGACTCCAGATCCATACCTAACTGTCCCAATTGAGGGAGATAACATGCAAACAACTATGGACAAAGAAGCTGTTAAATAGGAGGTAATCAACATAAGGAAGGTGCTAGAATTAAAAGGAATTGAGAAAGGCTTCCTCTAGAAGGTAAGATTTTATCTGGGACTTTGAAGGGAGCCAGGAGGCAGAGAGGAAGAGGGAGAGTATAACAGGCATGAGGGACAGCTTAAGAAAATGCCCTGAGCAGTTGGGTAGCTCAGTGGATTGAGAGCCAGGCCTAGGGATGGGAAGTCCTAGGTTCAAATGTGGCCTCAGACACTTCCAGCTGGGTGACCCTGGGCAAGTCATTTAACCCCCCTTGTATGGCCCTTACTGCTCTTCTGCCTTGGAACCAATATGCAGATGGAGGGTAAGGGTTTTTATAAAAGAGAGAGAGAGAGAGAGAGAGAGAGAGAGAGAGAGAGAGAGAGAGAGAGAGAGAGAGAGAGAGAGAGAGAATGTCCTGAGTTGGGAGTGGCTTGTTCAAGAAAAAGGAAGAGGGCCAGTGTAACTAGATCTCAGAGTCTCTCCCTCAAAGGGGGATGCAAGGTGTGAGAAGATTGGAAAGGTGGCAGAAGAGATGATTATGAAGGGTTTTAAATGCTTGAATGTCAACATAAAGGAATCTATATTTGATCCTCTAGGTACTAGGGAGCTTTGGGAATTTATTGAGCAGAATAGTGACACCGTCAATGTGGGCTTTAGGAAAATCACTTTGGCAGCTGAGTAGCAAATGGACTGGAAAGGAGATACAGAGTGACCAGTAAGGAGGCTAGTGCAATAGTCTAGATGAGAAGCAATGACTCCCTGAACCAAGATGGCGGTCTTGGTAGTGGAGTTTGGAGTGGAGAGAAGGGTATATATGAGAGAGAGAGACAGAAATGATAAGTCTTTTGTTTCCAAATCCGGCACCAGAGGGATCACATGAAGTATCTATATCATTTTACCTGAGTTTAATTATTTTGTCATTCTCAAAATTAAAAAAAAATTACTGATCTAAAAGTTTACTTTTCAAAGGGAAAAGTGGACACAGGAAATCCGAGGCAATATCCTGCAGTCGCCCCCCATATCATTGGTTTTTCTTCATCCCCCATAACCCTGTTGGGCATTCACCCTTCTGATTCAGCTGCTGTTTTCTGGAGAAAGTAGGGGTGGGGGTGGGGAGGGGAGGTGGTGGTACAGAGCTCTCTGTCTGCTTCCCCAGACAAGCAGCTGCTTCTGGGTAGGGGCCAACTTAGCTACCAGCTGCCCTTGCCACTCAGCTGCTGCTGGCCAGCCAGAGGGAGTGGAAGTTCATGCCTCGGTCTCTGGTCAGCCACCCTCTTCTTTGTGGGGTGGTGACTCTCTGGAGCTGGG
The DNA here is from genome assembly GCF_027887165.1 of Monodelphis domestica. Classification (NCBI taxonomy): domain Eukaryota; kingdom Metazoa; phylum Chordata; class Mammalia; order Didelphimorphia; family Didelphidae; genus Monodelphis; species Monodelphis domestica. Next base: position 505,821,141 of record NC_077228.1, read on the forward strand.
GGCGGCCATCAGAAGGGGCATCCCGAGGCTGTCCGGCTCCACACACACTTTCTTTTCTTTTCTCTCTTGATCCTCTTCCAGAAGATCTCCGGGGAGCTCACACTGGATGCTTTGCTGGAGATGAACGAATCGAAGGTGAAGGAGACCATGAGGCATTGCGGCTCCAGTGCCGACGAGGTCAGCCGCATACAGTACGCCCTCTCCTGCCTCCGGAAAGGGACCGGCTTAGGTAGGGCTTCCTTTGCCTTTCTAAGGTGGGCTTGTAACTGAAGCTCTCTCCAGCCACCTGCCCACTCTCTTCTGTAACTCGGGCTCTTGCAGGAGACGGGCCTGGAACGGGCATGCTTGGGAGTTCTCTTAAAGGGTCAGAACCTGCTCCTTGCTGCCCCACAGAGAGGGTGAGGGTGGCCAAGACCATGAGGTCTGAATGGCTCATTTTTCTTTTGATTTGAAACCACCATGGATTGTTTTTTGTTGTTTTTTCCTTGTTGGGGAGGGATATTATTGGGATGGGGCGAATGGAGCAGGGGAACAAACACAATTACAATTTAGAGATCATTCTGTCTCGGAAGTATGGGATTGGTTCTCTTGTCTAGGAAGTCTTGAGTTTATGATTTATCATCAAATGATTACTTTAGAGCTGGAAGGGACCTTAGAGGCAAGCCATCTAGTCCCACTCCTCCATTTTACAGAAGAGGAAACTGAGGCCCAGGGAGGGGAGTGACTTGCCCAACTTCACAGCAGGTAGTAAGTGGCAGAGTCAGGATTTGAATCCAGGTCCTCTGACTCCAAGTCATGTCTGTCTATCTGTCTTCCTTTCTGTCTGTCTTCCTTTCCGGCTGGCTGTCTATCTATCTACTTACTTAACATGAACTAATCTTTTGTAGACTTCATGAATGATGTTTTTTCCCCCACTTCTGGAGATCATACGTGATGAGCTTTAATACCTAGGCCAAGGAATTTCCCCCACGGTCCAGCTGCTGTGTGCTCAGGGAACTCATGTCCCCATTTTACAGAGAAGGAAACTGAGGCTCAGCAAGGTGAATTACTTTGCCCCAGGGTCAGATGGGAGACGGTATGGTAAAATCGAAAGAGGTCTGGATTGGAGTCAAAGGGCCCAAGTTTGAATCTTACCCCTTCATGTATAACTTGTGTGACCCAGAGCCAAGTACTTCCCTCTCTCTGGGCTTCTTCCTCTCTAAAAATGAGGAGGTTGGATGAAATCATCTCGGAGCTACCTTTCAGACCTCCTAGCCTGGTTCAGTGCCTTTCTGACCCTCCTCTTGTCCAAATTCCCACCTGGCTGAGGGTGAGAGCAGTCATCCGCCCGTGGGCTGGGGACGTCCCCACTTAGAGCCAAGGAGGGTCTTTCAAGCTTAGGATTCCATCCCTGCCCAGAGGGTTCATCGAGGCAGCTGGCCTCCCACCACGTGGACCTTAGAAGGCTACAGGAAGTCGGGTTGGTAGGTCTGACTTTTTCTGCTGCAGACAGAGAATAAAGGATAGAATTAAGGGGTTTTTAGACCTGGAAAGGACCTCACAGAAAAGGAAACAAAGTCCTAGAGAGTAGAAGGGACTTCTCTAAGGTCGTGCAGCCAGGAAATGGACCCAGGCTCTCTGAACCCAAATCCAGGGTCTTTCTCTTGGGCCAAGCTGTTCCCCAAACCCTGAAGAAATGTGTGTATTTCTATCTTATCTATTGACATCCTCCGAGGGGATTTGCTGTGGAAAGGACCACGGCAGGACTCTCGAGTGGCCCGGTGAATGCTGCCTTTTCAGATATGAATCTTCTAAACTTTGTATTCTTTCAGCTTAGATTTTCTCCAAGCCGGGCTCACCGGTGCCTCAAACACCCCCCAGATTCCCTTTACTAACCTCTTACGGATCTGTCTCAGGGATTGGCTTCCCCACGTCCCCTCCGTCCACTCCCAAACTCTGCTAAATAATCTGATCGAGTCACGGAGTGGGAAGAGACCTGGTTTCTAGCCCTGGGCAAGCTCCTTCCCCTCCCTGGGCCTCAGCCTTTCCTCTGTCAAAGGACAGGGTTGGACTAACAGGATAGCTAAGGTGCCTTCCAGCTCTGACGTTCTATGGGTCTGTGATCTGACCCCCTGGGCCCACAGGTGGGGAGCCAAAGGATGACCCAGCATGGAGCCCGCTGGAAGCCCGGCACGAGAGTGGCTCAGGATCTCCCTCGGACACCCTTTCCCCAGCTGGCTTGACCTGGACTCCTGGGGCCTCTCAGCTCAGTAAAGGCATCAGCAGCCAGCAGCCCCGCTCCGTCTCAGTGTCTGCCCTTCCCACGGCGTCGGATGCTCTGCCCCTGGGCCACGGGCTCTCTGGTTATGGCGAGGGCCTCTCGGACAGTTATGTTTCCCTGCATCACAGCGGCAGGCTCACCCCTCGGACCCCACACAGCTTCATCACCCCCCCTACCACGCCTCAGCTGCGACGGCAAAACAAGCTGAAGCCCCCCCGGACGCCACCCCCGCCCAGCCGCAAAGTTTTCCAATTGCTTCCCAACTTCCCAACCCTTACCAGGAGCAAATCCCACGAGTCCCAGCTTGGAAACAGAATCGACGAGGTGCCTTCCATCAAGTAAGTGTCTCTGGGGAGGGCTTGGAGTCTGCAGATGGGGGTTCAGGGGCTCACTCTGGGCCATACCCGCTGTGCAACCCTGGGCAAAGGGCTTCACCTCTCTTAGCTCCGTTTTCTTATCTTGAAAATGGGAATAACAGCATGGACAGGCTAAAGAGCCTGGTCATACACCTTCCAGCTATTACCATCATCCTCTGGGATCTGCTCCTGGGCTTCTGGAGACTCTCGGGAGTTTAGTTGAAGGCTGTAATGCTAGGCTGGGTCTTGGGTTCCCTTCTTGGTCTAGATGTCATGCCTAAGACAGGGCTAATCCAGAGCCCCAAAGTTTTCTGTATCTCTGTTTACCAATCTGTAGAATGGGAACGGTTCCCTAGGTCACTATGGATAGAGAGCCTCGGTTGGTGGCCTTAGACCCTTTGATGGCAGAGATCTGGATAATGCTATTATAGTTTAATAATAATAATAATGATATATTAAAATATCTATATTATATTTAGAGGTACCAGATGTAGAACTGTAGATAAATATATAGGTATAATTACATGTATATACATATATAGTCATTTCTATATCTATAAAGATGTCTATATATCTTTAGATCTCTAGTTCTCTACAAAGATAAAAATATATATGTATTAAATATAGAATATTTACAGATTATTTCTATATAGAATATAAATATAATATCTATAATAATAGCTAACATTTCTATAACACTTTTTAGCTTTGCAAAATACTTTAGAAATCTCTCATTTGATTCTCAAAATAACCTAGGGGGGTCAGGGCTATTGTTATCACCATTTTACAGATGAGGAAAAATTGAGGCAAACCAAGGTTAAGTGACTTATCCAGGGTCACACTACTAGTAAGTATCTGAGGCTGGATTTGAACCCAGGTCTTCTCGATTCCAAGCCTAGCACTATCCACTGCACCACCAAGTGGCTTTATTTAGTTGCCGCTTTTGAACATCTTCCTGAAGGGATGAAAAATTCATACACCATCAGCAAATACTGGGTTTTCTCCTTCTCACCCCTGCAGGACTACAGTGACTTCTAAGTCCCTCTAGTGTCTGGTCAGAAAGGAGATTCATCACATCCTTTATCCTCAAGGCCCCCTCCAGATGCCAGCATTTTCTGTACCCACATGTGCCCCACGAGGAGCTTCTCCCATTAGGAATGGTGGGGGAGCACTAAGGCTTCCTTCTTGATTGGAGCTCAGGAAGGAGACTTTCAGAGGAGGGTCATTCCTTTATGACTTCTTCTCAACTCCCCTCACTCAATTCAGCAGAAAACTTATTATTTATGAATTTATTATTATAGTTTTACAATATAATCATGTCATATTATAATTCATTTATAATTATACAATATGGAAATAATATAATTACTTTGTTGCTATTATGTTTTTATATAATGCAATTATATTATAATTTCTTTATAATCATCAAAAAATCTAGAAATAATATAATTAATTAATTGATTTATTTATTATGATTTATTAGCTAGTGTATGCACAATCCTTTGCTAGAAGATAGGCAAGGTACCGAGCAGAGAGGAGAGAAGGGTCCTGGCCTCTTCTAGCTGACAATCTGGGAGGAGATCGTGGGGCAGTAGATGATGGATATAAGTGAATGTTCCAAGACTTCTGTTCTCAGCAGCTTGAGGTTCTCCCAGTAGGAGATAGCCCTCCACCAATGCAGATCAACATCCTCTTTGTCTGAATGGCTAAGTCCTAAGAAGTTGCCTGATCTATCTAGAGAGGCTTAATGTTTTGTTTGGCACATACAGAGATCCACACAATAATATAAAGTGATGTGGAAATACCTGAAAGCAGAACTGAGGATCTAGGGAAAAGATCATTCTTAGCTGAGAAGAGTCAGGGGACGTCTTCTTGAAGGAAGTAATATTTTAGCTGGGTCTTGAAGGATCACAGAGTAAGGAGGTGATCAGTTCAACCTCACCATTTTACAGAAAAGGAAACTGAGCTCCAAACACATTAGGGATCTCCCTGACAACTAACACAGTGCCTGGAATATAATAGGTGCTTAATAAGTGCTTGTTGAGGGGCAGCTAGGTGGCTCAGTGGCTAGAGAGTCAGGCCTGGAAACAAGAGGTTTCAGGTTCAAATCTAACCTCAGACACTTTCTAGCTGGGTGACCCTGAACAAGTCACTTAACCCCCTTTTCCTATGCCTAGTCCTTACCATTCTTCTGTCTTGGAACTGATATACAGTATTGTTTCTAAGATAGAAGTTAAGGGGGAGAGAGAGAGAGAGAGAGAGAGAGAGAGAGAGAGAGAGAGAGAGAGAGAGAGAGATGGTTCTTGATGCATTGATTGCCCTAGGTCACACTGGTGGTAAATGAGACAAAGTCAAGATTTGAATTTGTCTTCTGATTGGGGCAGGTAGGTGGCACATCTTCCTGAGTTCAAATCCAGCCTCGGACACTTCCTAGCTGTGTAACCCTGGTCAACCCTGTTTGCCTCAGTTTCCTCATTTCAGAAATGAGTTGGAGAAGAAAATGACAAATTGTTCCTGTAGCTTTGCCAAGAAAACTCCAAATGGGGTCATAGAGCATCAAAGCTTCTGATTCTAATGCTCTTTGGAGATATAGTAAATGGCAAAGCCAGAATCTGAACCGAGATGCCTAGATTCACTCTCTCAATGCTATTTCTACTATACCTTGAGACAAGTCAAGGATTTGTAAGATAGAGCAATGTGTAGATCTGAATTCGAAATCTCACAATTTGTATTGTATGTACCTAACTGTGCCTCAGTTCCCTCATCTGTAAAAACTCCTCTAAGGTCCCTTCCAGATCCAAATCTATGAGTTTATGATCCCTAGACCTTGCTGTCTAGCATGTTAACAATGGAGGAGTTGGGAAGAGGGCATTTCAAGTTTTAGGGAATAGCATAAGCTAAGGAGAGTAGAGAGGATTCTAGGTTTGGCTAAAATGTAGAAGAGACAAGGAAGAGAACTGTGTGAAATAATGTATCAAGGGCCCTATGGTTAATAGACTGTGGAGAGCCTTGAATGCCAAGGTAAAAAGTTTTAATATTTTATACTAATGGCAAAAGGGAGCCTCTTGAGCAGGGCAGCGAGTGACATGGTTGAGTCTTGGCTTTAGGAAATTTGGCTTAAAGGCAGTCCTGCACTTTCTTTATTATTCCCCAATTTCCCTCAGAAGTCACTCCCTCTTTTTCTGCTTTGACCCTTGGGAAGATCTGTTTGCTTCAATTTTTCTTCCTCTGCCCTCTAGAGAATGGGGTTAGGGATCCATTTAGGTCAGCTTTGCTGCTGAAGGAATTAGATCTAGTCAGGGGAAACACCTTGTACTTTCCCAGTTGACATTCTAGGCCAGCAGGCGTTTGGGATTCCAATGTTAAAGTCCATTTTCTGCAGTGGTATACTGAGGTACAGAACAGAGAGCCAGAGCCAAGGACCAGCAGAAGCAGTGATGGGTGGCCATGGCTGACAAGAGCACCAGATGTTATAAAGTGCAATCAGTGTTAGAGCTGGAAGAAATCTCAGCTCATTTAGCAATATCCTGTCATTCTGCGGAGGGAGAAACCGACGTTTTAAGAAGGAATAATGACTTGCTCAATATAAGAATAAAGCTAGCTAGATTATTAGCTTTACCTTTAGCACGGCTTCTCCTGGCCTTGGCCTATAGCTCTTTTATTTCCCTCAATATACCCACTGTAGAAAATGGGCTTTGACCTTGAAGTCCCAGACTCCTGCTGGCCTAGGATATCAAAGGCTTGCTGAACACTTTTTAAAAAAGATTTTCTCATTCTGAATTTAGCAAATACCAAACCAAACAAATACTTTTACATATATTGTTTCTGTTTTACATAGATTGTTTCATAAGGCTCCATTGACCCAACTTTGCAGGGGTAAATAATGCAAGTTTTAATAATTTCCATTATTAATGAAGCCTAGGCTTAAGGAGCCAATGATTGCCCCTGGTCACAGAGTATAGGTAGATGGATGGATGGATAAATGGGATGGATGGATGGATGGATGGATGGATAGATAGACATTCTAATGGAGGAGGCAATTATGTGGATACAACATATATAAAGAGTATGTATATGTATATACATATAGAGAGAGGAGAGAGAAAGGGAAGGAGAGAGAGAAGGAGGGAGAGAGAGAAGGAGACAGAGGGAGAGAGAGAGAGAGGGAAGGAAGGAGAGAGGGGGGAGAGTGGGGGAGAGAGAGAGAAGGAGAAAGAGGGAGATAGAGAGAAAGATAGAAAGAGAGAGGGAGAGAGGGAGAGAGAGGGAGGGAGGGAGAAAGAGAGGGAGGGAGGGAGAGAGCATGTTAGATGGAAAGTGATCTCTGAGAAGACATTAGCAGCTGGTGGTCTGGGGAATCCTGCCACTGGTGGAATTCAAACTGAGTCTTGAAGGAAGCCAGGAGGCCAAGGTAAGAAGGGAGTGCCTTCCAGGTGCAGAGCCTAGCTGGAGCCGGGCCTTGACCTAGGTCTTAGGGCTCTAATTGCATTAAGCCAGGCTGCCTCTGTTGGTATCATTTTCTCCTGAAGAAAAGCCTGGGTAATCTTACACTGAGCAGGAGCTCGGTCCCCTGGAGGACAGGACTTTTTCTCAGCAGTTGTGGGGAAGAAGAGCCAGCTAAAGCCAGGGAGGAGAACCCTCACTTGCTCTTAGAATGTGTTACTGGTCAGATGCTGCTGCAGGTTGCTTAGTAGGTTAGAAAGCTAAGTAAACATAGTAAATGAATAAATGAATCAATCGCCCTGTTCCTTGTAAGAGGGTGTGACAAAGTGGGAGCGCAGGGGCTCTTAGATGCAGGCATGAACATATCCTGGGTCTGGAGTGGCTCACTTGGCATTATCTGGCCATGCCCTTTGTCCTGGAGATAGAGACTAAGCTGTATCTTGAGAGAAATGGGTGTGGGGTAGAACTGCAGGCCACCCACTTGGGTGGGGCTCAGGAGATGATGAGAGATGGAACATGGCCAAATGGCTAGAGAGCTGGCTTCAGAGTTTAGAAGACTGAGGTTCAAGAGCTACCTCTGAACTATACTGTCTATGTGACTTTGGGTAAGTCACTTAACTTCTGAGGCCCCAGATAACCCTTGAAGATTGTAACTGGCAGAATAACTGCCAATCTGTACTAGAAGAGGGAGCTTCTTACCTGGAACTCACTCAATACAAAACCAAATTTTAAAAATATGAGAGAGAGAGAGACAGAGAGAGAGAGAGAGACAGACAGAGACAGAGACAGAAAGAGAGAGAGAGAAAGAGACAGAGAGAGACACAGAGAGAGACAGAGAGAGAGAGAGAGAGACAGAGACAGATACAGAGAGAATGAATTAAAGATTTACTTTGGTATAGGGAAGTGCTTCTCAAAGTGTGGTTCAGGGACCCCTGGTGGTTCCCAAGACCCTTTTGAGTCATCAGAGACCCAAATGCTTTTTATGGTAATCTTGGGATGTTTTAATTTCTAATTTGATAATTTTCATAACTCGCATGAGTGAAAGTATTTTAGGGTCCTCAATCACTTTTAAGAGTATAAAGGGGCAGCTGGGTAACTCAGTGGGTTGAGAGCCAGATCTAGGGATAGGAGGTCCTGAGTTCAGATCTGGCCTCAGACACTTCCTAGCTGTGTGATCCTGGACAAGTCACTTCATCCCTATTGCCCAGCCCTTACCATTCTTCTGCCTTGGAACCAATCCTTAGTATTGATTCTAAGGTGGAAAGTAAGGGTTTGTTTTTTTTTTTAAGTATGAAGTAGTCCTAAGAACCAAAAGTTTGAAAACTACTAAAGGACGTGGGGCTAATAGGGTAGAGAGTTGAAAGAACTCTACCTCTGGAGTCAGGGAACCAGGTTCAAATCCCTATGACAGTGGACAAGCCCTTCTACCCCACCTGGAGCCTAGTTTTCTTTTTTGGAAAATGAAGCGGTTGGACTAGATGGCCAATGAATAGGACTTCTGTCTGGGGAATTTGTGATCCTACAACTTAGAAGACCTTGGTTCAAATTCTTCCCTTGACACTGAGACAATCATTTAACCCCTCAATTGCCTCATCTGTAAAATGGGGCTAATGCTTATCATACCTACCTCATCAAGATGTTGGATAGTAGCCATAACAGTTTGTGAACTTTGAAACTTATAGGAAGGTCAGTTAGTGTTCTCATAAAGCCAGCTCAACAGGGTATCCCAGGAGTCTTAGTGCCAGTTCGAGTTTTTGGGATAGCTGGCATGCTCTTCAAAATACTTTCTCTTTCATCAAATTTCAACAAATGTATTTTGATGGCAAGCTGCTGGAAAGTTTCAAAGAAGTCTGAACCTTGATCCCTGTCACCTATGATCTTATGTATTCCAGGCAAAGTCTATTTACATCAGCCAATCATGCAGCAAGCCCTAATAAGCATCTGTTGTGTGCCAGGCACTGTCCTAGGTGCCGGGGACACAAATTAATCCAGAAAGCAACAAACGTTTATTTTTCACACCTACTATTTGCCAGGTCCTGAACATACCAATCAGTCAGTCAAAAAATACTCATTAAGGACTTACCATGTGCCAGGGAGCATGTTGGGCTCTGGAGGAGCTTGCACAGTACTGAGGGAGACCAGAGATGCCTAGGAATATATATATTTAAAAATACGTAAACACATACGTATCACATATATAGGTAATAAATGAATGCAAAACAAATACAACAAATAAATCCAATACAGAATAAACACAGCGGTCACCATGTTTAAGTGCGATATAAAGCAGACAATTATTTAGGAGACTGGAAGAGGGAAAGATCACTCTTGGTTGGTGTAGTTTCCTGGAGGAGGTGACATTAAGGTAAGGGTTTAAAAAAGCCCAACTGGTCCAGGAGCTGGCAGATTTTGCAAAAAGCAACATGGCAAATTGAGGTTCCAGTTATAGCCTAGAACTGAGATCACTGTCACCCCCTCCCCCCACCGTAGAACTTTCTAGAAACCAGCTGTCTCCATTCTGCAGTTTGCCTTGCCTTGTGACCCTGAACCAAAGTGCTGACGCATTCTCTCTCTCTCTTTCTCTTTTCTCCTCTAGGTTCGGTAAGAGAGTTCACTTTCCCCATGATGTGTGCATATGTTTCCTCGGGGCGGGGAGAGCATCTTCCTCTCCCGAGTCCCTCCTTCCTTCATCCTTCTTTGGAGCCTGGAAACAATGATGTGGCCAGATGTGTTTTGAAATGGCTGGGGGCTCTGAAACGAGTGGAATTCAGCCCCAACAACGACTCACAGAGGGCTCGTGGGCCCCGGGGCCCCCACAGCCAGTGTAATGTGTGCTCCGAGTTCACTGCGGTCCCTTGAGTACCCACATGTGTCTTCTCTGAATTTTGGATGGTTTCTTTATTTTCCATGCAGCAGCTGGGTTTTGGAAGAGGGGAGGGGCCACCTAGAAGCTCACAGGGCTGTTTGGTACATCTGGGCTGCTGCTGCTGATGTTCAGATAGACCGGAGAGCATCTTGCTGGGGAGACCAGCCTCAGGCTTCCGACGCTTTCGCAAGTGCCCTTCCCCACCCTTGCCAGGTTATTTTTTTGCCTTCATCCCAGTGCTGAGCTGGCTTCTTGGATGTCCTTCCTTTTCCTGAAAGGGAAGCCACTTTCAGACACACAAGCTTTACTTTGTCATCCTCACGTCTATTCAGTCAAGGAGGCATTGATGAAGCGCCTACTGTGTGCTCAGTCTAGTGCTCTCTTATTATTCAGAGACAGACCAGCTTTATCAAGCAGGGTGTGAGAGAAAGAGTTCTGGACCCTGGGACAGGAAAGACCCAGCATCCAGTGCTGCTAGCCTAGACCCTCTTCCTAACCTTTGGGCAAGTCACTTAACTACTCTTGGCCATCATTTCTGTGTCTGTAGAATAGAGATGATAATACCAGCCACATCCCTCCCAGCATTGGGGGAAAGGTGGCAAGATATTTGAAAAGATTTTTAAAAGTTAAAGATAGATTATGAGATCCTGGTTTTAGATATGGCAGGGAACTCAGAGTCTGTCCATTTCAACCCTCTCATTTTACAGAGGAGGAAACTGAGGCATAGGGAAATGAAGTGACTTTTAACATTATAGGGAACTAGAAGGGACATCAGAAACCATCTGGTACATCCCTTGCCTCATTTTTCAGAGAAGGAATGTGATATATAGGGAAATGCCATACCCAAAGTCACATAGAAAGCATCAATGGTGAGATTCAAACCCAGGTCCTCTAACTTGGAGTCAATCCTCTTTGAAAATGTTAAAAGCAGCCATAGAAATGGCATTGTTATTATTATTATGTTATTATTATCATCATCATCATTAACCATGTAGTCCAGTTGTCCCTAATATGCTTTAATAACCAATAATCAATAGGTCTTTAAAACAAAATCTCTAGCATCCACTGCCTTCTTCTTAAGAAGTCTGTGTAGACGGGCCCTAGATACTTCCTAGCTGTGTGACCCTGAGTAAGTCACTTAATTCCATTATGGGTTGCTACTAGGATAGAAGGTAAGGATTAAAAAATAAAAAGAGCCTGTGCAGAGGCAGTCAGCCGCCATGACCCTTTTCTGGCCAACCCAAGTGTTATAGTTTTGATCTGCCAAGTAGGGAGACAGAAAGGTTGGGGAGTGCATAAGTGTCTGGATAGCCATTGCTGCCCAAAGCCAGGAGACAGCAGCAGCTCTGAGTGGCCTTGAAATTCCAGAGGGAGCAGCGCCATCTAGAGGCGGCAAGTCAAACTCTCCAAGTCTTCTCTTCCCATAGAGACAGAATGCCAGGACCTAGGACTTCACTGGTTCAGGAACTCCTAATGAAGGCATTCCTCTACTGGTGCAGCTCAGGGCCTGGATTGAAACTTGGAGTCTTCAAGAAGGGGTTCTTAATCTTCTTTTTATCACAAACCCCTTCTGGTGAAGCCTATGAACTTGATAATATTCTTAAATGCATATATATTATTTATATAAATTTATATTATTTGTGTAATTACCAAAACTTATTGGATTTATATAAAATACATATTTTATATAAAATTATTTAATATATAAAATAAAATGCATAGGATAAAAAGAAAACCAATTATTGTTGCATAGAGTTATAAAAATATTTTTTTTGTTTTCTTTCTTAAAAGAAAACCTTCTGTCTTAGAATTGATACTAAATATTGGTTCCAAGGCAGAAGAGTGGCAAGGGCTAGGTGACTGGAGTTAAGTGACTTGTCTAGAGTAACACAGCTAGGAAAGTGTCTGATGCCAGATTTGAACCCAGGCCCTCCCAACTCCAGGCTTAACACTATCCACCTACTATGTAGATTCCCATTATAATTGTCATTCTTTGAACCCAGGACCTCCCATCTCCAGGTCTGGCTCTCTATCCACTGAACCATTTAGATGCCTTGTTTTTAAAAACAAGTTCACAGACTCTGTTAGAAACCTTAGTATTTTTCCCTTTCTTTTTTTTTGTTTTAGGAACATCTTTCAGACAGAAAGACAAGGGCTAGATGAATGGGGTTAAGTGACCTTCTTAGGGTCACAGCAGCTAGGAAGTATCTTGAGGTCAGATTTGAACCCAGACTCTCCAGACTCCAGGTCTAACACTATCCACCTTGCTATGTAGCTTCCCAATATAATTATCATTCTTGATCACAAGACCTTCCTCCAGGGAATGAATTAGGAGGAAAGAGTAGCTAGGCTTGGCTTCATGTGTACACACACAGTATAATCAGATGGTCTGCAAACTTATCTTTTCCTCAAGTGCCCTTCAAAAGGAATATGCAGAATAATTATATTCCCTTCTTCCATTTATAATCCATACTAACATGGGACAGGGAGCATGGGGTATTGTGGTGGATCACTGGTTTGGGAACCTAAAGACATGGGTCTTTAGGCAAATTCCTCTCCATTCTGGGCTTTAGCTTCCTCCCATGTGAAGTAAGGGGGCTGGGCTCTGAGATGATTTCTCTATGATCTCTTCCAGCCCTGTCTTCTGACTCACCTTAACTATATCTCAGAGCACTTTAAGCCAGCCTGGGACAGAGATTTGAAATCTTTCCCTCCCCAAACCCATCCTAGTTTCGCCATTGCTATAGTGACTATAGGTTACCCTGATAGGAAGCCAGGAGGAGGGCTTCAGGCTTGTGGTCCACATTTAGATTTTCTTGAGTTTTTGCATGCCCAAAGCCTGTTTTCCTTGTCTTAGACCAGGAGCCCAATTTCTTTCAGACTCCAGGGTCCAGGAGCCTCTGTGTTTTAGGTGTCTTCACTTGTAACCATTCACTTTTTTGATTCTTTACTGTTTGGGCAGCTGAAGTGGGGGCGGGGGAAGGGGGACGGGGATACCAAATAATTCTGTACTGAAGAGCTGGTCAGCCTGCCACAGGCCATACGATAGAAAATCTGATTGTGTGTGTCTGTGAGAAAAAAGAGCAAGAGGATGAAGAAATGAAAAAGCATGTATTAAGTGCTTACTGTGTACTAGGCATAGAATTACAGCTGGCTGGGGAAAGAGATAGAAAAATGAGACAGTTTCTGACCACAAAAACAAATTCTAATGAGTAAGGTAGAGAAAAAGAGAATAATGATTAAATGAATTGAATGAATGAATGAGCACATATCAGTAGTTTCCCATGTGCCAGGCACTGTTCTAATCTGGCTAGGGATGGAAATACAAAAATGAGACAATTTTTGATGTCAAAAAACTTCCATTCTAATGATGGAGGAAGGAGAAAGGGAATGAATGATTTGAATGGAAGAATGAAAAAAGCATTTATTAAGTGCTTGCTGTATGGTAGACACAGTGTTTAGGTTGGCTAGGAATATAGTTACAATAGGTGAAATAATCCCTTCCCTCAAGGAGGTTAGAGTCCAAGTGTGTTGGATTAGGGTGGGAGAAAAGAGAATGAATTAATTAAGAAGTATGTATTAAGTGCTTGCTGTGTTCTAGATTCAGTGCTAAGACCTGATACAGTACCTGACCTCAAAGAACTTACACACTAAGTGGAGGTCTTATAATAGGAAGTGGTGGCAGTTAGGAAAGTGTTTATTCACCTGCTGGATTTGGCATGGGGAGGGCAATGTTTGGAGCACTCCTTCACATCCCTGCCCACTTTTCCACCCTTCTCATCCCAGTGGGAGGAAGCTGTCAGTACCGATGAGAGAACCAGAAGTCAGTCCACAGTACCTGAGAGGGGATAGTGCTGAAAATGGGAAGATCTTTGCTTATAGCCTTGGTTCTACCATTAGGAGGTAATAGGACCCTGGGAAAAGCACTGATAGATTTTCTAGAATTCAGTGATGGAAAAGACCTTAAAATTCATCTGTTCTAACCCCCTGATTTTATAGAGAATCCTAAGAACCTAGCTGTAGACTGGAAGGCACTTCAGAGGCCGTCTAGTCCAACCTCTTCATTTTACACATGAGGAAACTAAGGCTTTGAGGTCAAGTGACTTGTCCTATGTGGGATTTTTGCCCAGATTGACTAAGAGGAGAACCAGTGCTCTTCCCATTGGATCATGCTGCCTTTTAAAAGATGATTTTTTAAAACCCTTACTTTATGTCTTACTATCAGTTCTAAGATAAAAGAGCAATGGTGAGGCAAACAAAGTTAAATGACCTTTCCAGGGTCACACAGCTAGGAAGCATTTGAGGCTAGAGTTGAACCCAGAACCTCCTGATTCTAGGCTGAGATAACTCTTGATGCTCTTCAGAGAAATAGGGAAGAAGAGGTAGACAGAGGAAGAGAAAGTTGTTGAATGCTTTGCCCCTCTTGGTTTCATTATAGACAAGCCCACAGAGATGGCAGTAGAAAACCTCACAGGCTGTCTGGACCAAGCCTTTTATTTTACTGATGAGACAACTAGGGGAAGGGAGGGATTCACCCAAGTTTACCCAGATAGAAAGGGACAGAACTGGGATTTGAACCCAGGCTCTTGGACCCCAAATCTAGCCCACTTCCTGCTGTACTGTTGTTGCTTCCCTTTTTCCAAGATCACTTCCATCTCGAGAATGCTCAGGTTTTTGAGTTTGGGGTGATGAAGCTAAGTGCTTAAGTGCCACCACTGTAAGCTGGCATGATCTTGCCTGCTTTCCTACTTTGGAATTCTCCATACCCCTGCAGTCACAGATCTACACTTATCCCTACAAAAAAAAAAGAGCCAATAGTATAGCTTTTGCTCTATATTCCTTTCCCCTCTGCAAAGGAGATCTGGGAATTTCTGCAGTTTTTTAAAACCCTTACCTTCTATCTTGGAATTGATATTAAGTATTAGTTCCAAAGCAGAAGAGCTGTAACGGATAGGCAATGAGGTAACCATTAAAGTGACTTGTCCAAGGTCACCCAGCTAGGAAGTGTCGGAGACCACATTTGAGCCCAGGACTTCCCATGTCCAAGTCTAGTTCTCAATCCACTGAGCCACCTAATTGCCCCAGCACTGCTAATTTTGAGCCAGTCTTTATGGGATAGACAGAGTCAGTAAACATCTATTAAGCCTCTATTGCATTTTAAGCATTGTGCTAAGCACTGATTGGGCTGAACAAAGCCTAGATGGCTCTTTCAGCATCTGAAGTTGTCCAGTATCTTCTGAGCCCTAACAGACCATCCCTTTCAGGTGCCCCTTCTCCCCCCCCCCCCCCCCACCCAGACCTTGGAAGGTTCTTGCATGAACCAGCCGGGGCTTCGCCAACCTCATCTTGCAGAGCTGATGTGCAACAAGAGGTGGTATTTGCTGGTCTGTAGCACTCGGTGAGCGAGCTCCCCTTCCCAGAGCAGATCTCACTCAGATGTCCTTCTAAATGGCCTTAGGAAGAAGTGGGCATTTCCTAGGAGGACTTGTTCTCATCCTCAGGAAGGAACCTTATGAGGAGGCACCTTGGTCTGGGGGAAGGAGCTCTGCATTTGGAGGTAGAGGAGGCTAGGTGGCACTGGGCTGGCCTTGAAGTGAGGAAGAAAGACCTGAATTTGAGTCCTGCCTCAGACCATTCCTAGCTGTGTGATCCTGGGCAAGTCCCTTAACCTCAGAATCTCAGTTTCCCCATATGTAAAATGAGGAGGTTGGACTGGCCACTAAAGATCCATTCAGCTCTAAATCTGTGATTGTGGGATCTCATCACATCACTATCAATGAAGGAAAATCATTAAGGGCTTACCGCAAATGCCAGGCACTGTGCTCACTCTGGAAGACAGAAGTACCAAAGAAAGACATTCCCTGACCTCAAGGGGTTTACATTTTAACAGGAGACAGGATGTTTAGGGGGGGTGGCAGCCAGGAAAAGGTATCTTGTTTCGGAAAGTCATGGCATTGGGGAGTGGATCCTAGCAGGAACCAACTCGACATGCTCTTTCCAGAAGTGATGGATGGCAGCATTGATCGATGACAACAACCAAGTGGAAACGGGGGGTTATAGATGCAGGTGGGAGAGGCACATGGCAAGAAGATGGTCAGGGCGGATGACTGGAAACATGGTCTGGGGGCATGCTAGGCAGAGGGACATACCCTGTCCCACTTATGGTGGAAAGAGTATTGTATTTGAACTCAGAACACCTACATTCATTGCCTGTTTCTGTTGACCTTGGACAAGTCACTCCCCTTTCTGGTTTCTTCCTCTGTAAAATAAGGGACCTGGTCTAGATGGCTTTTGTGGTCCTCTGAATGCTAAATCTCTTATCCTATGAAGCTTTATCCTGGCAGAATTCAGGTCCCAGCTCTGCCTCTCACTACCTGGGTGAGCTTGGCTGCCTTGTCTCTTTGGATCTCGGTCTCCTTATCAGTGAAATGAGGGAGTTGGCCTTAATAGTCTCTTCCAGGTCTAAATGTACAGTTGTAAATATGGGAATGTGTCATACATAGAACCCTAACTTGAAATTTGTGATTCCTTTTCATTTCAAGATTTTCTATGTTAAGATTGAGGGCATTTCAATGACGATGGACATTCCCAACGTCTCCGACACACCATGATGTCATGGTGGCTCAAATACAGGGGGAAAGGGAGGCGAGGTGGGGCTGGGGACAGCTTAGATATGATCTCACCAAGAAAAACCTGGAGACCCACCTGGAAAGAAGTGAGACCGGTGGGCTTCTCTCTTCCTCTCACCTCCCTTCCCAGCCTTAGGTTGGGATATGTGGTGCATGCAGGGAGAGGAAGGCACACCTCACCTTGCCCAAACCCGATTCTCTGCCATCAGATCTCCCCCACGGATCCCCCCAGATGGTACGAAGAGACATCGGCCTCTCAGTGACCCACAGGTGAGCCCCGCCACAGCTGAAGAGGTTTGGAAAAGAGTTGGCCTGTGGCCACTCAAGCCTTCTCCTTCTGGCAGGGACTTGGGCATGAGGAGGAGAGAGGGGGCCAGTTCAATGAGGAATCTCACATTGCTTAGTGACTTTCCCCAAGGAGAAAAGCCTGCTATCTGGGGCTTGTGCATCCTTGTTTAGATTAGACAGGACAGGAATTTGTAATTGCTTGTTTTGTTACTAACTTGGGTCCCTGGCAGGAGAAACAGAGACAGAGATCCTCAGAGGGGACACCAGACTGGAAGTCAGGAAACCTTTTTCCTTTGGAGCCTCAGTCCCCCCCCCCCCTCCCATGGGAGAAGAGAATTGGACTGTGGTCCCATGGGTCTTCCTGAGCACTGATGTCTCTTGGATTCTCTAATTCTAACTCTCATTGAATCTGTGGGGCAAATGGTTATCCATGCATGGGGTCCCCACTGCACCTTCACCCTGATTTCTCTTTCTTCTTTGGAAAGAGCCGGGGAACTTCTTCTCCTGGGGTTCCTGTTCATTCTTCTTCTCCTTTATCCTCCCACTCCCAAGCTTCCCCTCAGCTGCAGTCCTGGTAGGGCCGGGGAAGAAGGGGCTCCCTCACTGGGCTCTCATCATGTCGGGCTCCATGTGGTTGATTTCATTTTGTTCAGGTTCTCCACCAAGTCCTGGCTGTCCCAGATTTGCCATGTGTGCCAAAAGAGCATGATGTTTGGAGTGAAGTGTAAACACTGCAGGTGAGGACGGAGTGGGCTGTGGCTGGAGCTGGCCCCAATGGGTGGCTCATGTGGCAAGGGGGGAAGGTGATCCGTGGGCAGGGACCCGTCCCACCCCGATCCCTTGGCTCCACTGTGGGGAAGATTTCTTAATATTCTCGTTTTTCTCCCTATTTTCCTGGTCTCCTCCTCTTCCTCTTCTTTCTCCTCTTCCTCCTTTCTCTTAATAAGAAAAGCTATCATTATTATAAATAACAAAACAGTAACAGTATTGTAAATAGTAAAAATATATTTCTATATAAAATATATAAACTTAAATATACACTTATAAAACAAAGCTATTTTATAGAAATGCATTTATATAATGGTATAAAATGGCTTTGGAGTGTTTAGAGCAATGTATGATAGTGTATATATTATATATAACATAATATATGATATAGAAATAGTTTAATCTATAATATAGAAACATTTATTTTACTTATGTATATTATTCATAAAAATAATTTTATTTCTATATTTATATTATAAATGTCATTTTATTTATATAGTTTATGTATTTATAAATATTTTTATTTCTATATTTATTTTACTTGTTTTTATTTTTTATGTTTCTATATTTATTTTACTTCTTTATATTATTTATACATCTTATTTTTATTTTGTTTATTTTTTGTTATTTATATATCTTATTTTTATTTCTTTTCTTTTTTGTTATTTATATATATCTTATTTTTATTTCTTTATTTCTTTTATTTTTTGTTATTTATACATCTTATTTTTATTTCTATATTTATTTTATTTCTTCCTGTTTTATAGATATTTTATTTCTATTTATTTCCAAATATATTGGAAATCATTATAAATATATATTTATAAATATATATTTATTTTTATTTATTTAAATAAAAGAAAGAAAGAGTGAAAGAAAGAAAGAAAGAAAAAGAAAGAAGGAAGGAAGGAAGGAAGGAAGGAAGGAAGGAAGGAAGGAAGGAAGGAAGGAAGGAAGGAAGGAAGGAAGGAAGGAAGGAAGGAAGGAAGGAAGAAAAAAGAAAGAAAAGAAAAGAAAAGGGAAGGAAAGAAAGAAAGAAACAGAAAATTAGAAAATGTTTTAAAAGTAAAAAAATAGGGGACAGCTTGGTAGCTCAGTGGATTGAGAGATGAGAGGTCCTAGGTTCATATGTGGACCTCAGAAACTTCCTAGCTGGACAGGTCACTTAATCCCTGTTGCCTAGCCCTTACCACTCTTCTGCCTTGAAACCAATGCATAATATTGATTCTAAGGTGGAAGGTAAGGGTTTAAATAAAAAAGGAAAAAATGCTTCTGAATTTATTCTTAATGGTCATTGATTTCTAATGACTTCTTTTAAAATGTCTCCATCAACTTTTCTGTTACAGTCCTTCTAGGCTCTCTTTCAATTATTTAACCAGTGCTTAGGTACCCTAGAGGCCCATTTACCTCCTGGATCCTATTGAAGTATAGTTAGTTTCTACTTTATTCCATTAGTATCCCTCTTCCCCCATTTAAAAGGCCCCTTTGGATCCCACTGCAACACACTCATCCTCCAATTTGTTTATTTTGTTAGTTCTAATTTAGTTCTAAAAGTGGAGTCCATCTGTGCTAAGACAGTGGTACCCAGGAGAATGGATGTTGGAAAAGGAAGGAATTGTGAGCCTCAAAGGAAAGCACTGGAACAAGGGAAATGAAAACAAGGAGCTCATCATTTTGGAACATTGAAATTTGGCATCCCTGCATAGGAGAGAAAAATCTAAGAAACTGCTCTCCAGTTCTCTCTTTTAGCAGAGTCTTTGGCAGGACTGTCCATGGTCCTTCTATTTCAGACTTTCCCATTTGACCCTCAAGAGAGTCTCATAAAGATGGTTGCTTCAAAAGAGTTCTTAAAATGTTTTTCATCTTTTTTTTATTTTTCAATTTTGGGAAAAGAGAAAGTTGAGAGAGAGAGGTGGAGAGAGAGGGAGAAAGGAAGGAAGGAGAAGAAAAGAGAGAGAGAGAGAGGAAGAGGAAGAGGGAGAGGGAGAGAAAGAGGGAGAGGGAGGAGAGAGAAATAGAGAGAGAGAGAAGAGAGAGAGAGAGAGAGAGAGAGAGAGAGAGAGAGAGAGAGAGAGAGAGAGAGAGAGAGAGAGAGAGAGAGAGAGATGTAGAGGGAGGGAGGGAGGGAGGGAGGAAGGAAGGAAGGAAAGGGAAGAAAGAAAAGAGAGAGAAATGGAGGGAGTAAAGAAGGGGGGGGGATTCATTGAGTATGTATTAAGTGCACAGAACGGAGGTAGCAAGGTGGTGAGGTGGACAGCTAAGCCTAGGTCCTGGGTTCAAATTTGGCCCCAGATACTTAAGCTGTGTGACCTTGGGAAGTTCACTTACCCTCCTTTGCTTAGCCCTTACCTCTCTTCTGTCTTGGAACCAATACACAGTATTGATTCTAAGACAGAAGGGAAGGGTTACAAAATAAATAAATAAAAATAAATGCACAGACCATAACAAAAGGAAGGTCAGAAAGAATCACAGACAATTGGGACAGCTTTGAAAGTTAAATGTTGAAACAATCATATATTCAGAAAGAAAAGCAAGTTGTACATAATGAAAATTTGCACTTTTATGTACGATTCTTTCCCCCACCCCCATTCTCTTATGTATATAGAAATGCTAACGTTATTTGGTGTTTAAGTTCAGGATTAAAAAAATTAAAAATAAAAACAAAAACCTTTGACCCCCTTCACGTACTTTTGGTTCTTCCTCTGCAGGTTAAAGTGTCATAACAAATGCACAAAAGAAGCCCCGGTTTGTAGAATATCGTTCTTACCCCGTGAGTCCCTTGGTCTTTCTCTCATCGGCTTTTCCAAACTAGGAGAAGTCTTTGCTGAGATTGACCTCTTGCCCACCCTGATTTTCCCCTCCAGTATCTAAACTACGGAGGACAGAATCTGTGCCTTCAGACATCAACAACCCCGTGGATAGATCGACAGAGCCCCATTTTGGAACCCTCCCGAAAGCACTGACAAAGAAGGTAAGTTAGAGAGGTGGCTCTGATTGCATATAGCCTGAGAAGGGCTGAGGCTGTGCCCCATCCCATAGCCCAGATACAGTCCATGGATAGACACCCCTCACTCCCACCCCCTTCCAAACTACAGTTCTGGGTCCCGGTGGGACTGACCCAGAGGAGCTTAGCTTGCACTAGTGACCAGATCATTTTTTTAAATCCTTACTTTCTGTCTTAGAACTGATACAAATATTGGTTTAAAGAAGACAAGAACTAAGGGCTAGGCCACTGGAGTTTACTGACTTGCCCAGGGGCACACAGCTAAGAAGTGTCTGAGGTCAGATTTGAACCCAGGACCTCCCATTTCTGGGTCTAGTTCTCAATCCAGTGACCCAACTAGCAGCCATTTTAAGATGATTGTAAAAATACATTTTCAGATTCCAAATGGTTCTTACTTGGACATTATAGCACCATGTTGTATACCCTTAGACTCAAGTACACCAGGGATTTGTCATTTTGTGCTCTTTTTTCCACAAACAGGAATCACAAACCCTTTATGTCTGAGTAACTGTAACCCTGAGAGCCATCGTGGCCCCAAATATCCTTTACCTGGTGGACGGCCATGGAGAGATAAGCATCTTTTCAGAGCCTAAGAAGGATGGTCTACAGATGATGGGCATGCCCGCCATTGAGAAGCCCTTAATCAATGGTGCCCACTTGGTAGGACATTGTAGAGCTCTTCCTCCACTGGCTCAGCCTTTGAGAATCTTCAGGCACTTCCAGGGCTCAAGGAGGAATTGGGGTCAAATTTTAATGGATTGTCTGAGTGTGATAAAAGGGCATTTGACTCTTGCAAACAATTTGAAACCTAGAAATCAGAAATATATACGAGCAATCATTTTTTAGAAGGGGTCTAAATCACAGAGACTCAGAGATGGAAGGCCCCTCTGACCAGCCACATGTCTCCTGTCTTGTCTTTGACAAAAGTCACAGATGATTGAAAAAGCATGTATTAAGAACTTCCCAGGTGCCAAGCACCGTGCTGCCAAGTGTTGGAGAGCTAAAAAGACATTCAGGATTGGTCCCTGATTCAGAGGAGTTTATGGGTTTTTTTTTTAACCTTTACTTTCTCTTTTAGTAACAACTCTTAAGACAGAAGGGTAGGGGCTAGGTGGCTCAGTGGATAGAGAGCCAGGCCTGAAGTTGGGAGGATCTAGGTTCAAATCTGGCCTCAGATGTTTTTTATTAAAAAAATTTATTATACTGCAAAACACACTTCCATACTGATCATTGTTGTAAGAGCACACATACATAACCAAACCCCCCAAATAAACCCATAATACATTGACGTGAAATACAATATGCTTTGATCTCCATTCATCTGACTACAACAATTCTTTCTCTAAAGGTAGACAGCTTTCCCCATCATAAGTCTTTCAGGATTGACCCAGATCATTGCATTTTGCCTCAGACACTTCCCAGCTGGGTGACCCTGGGAAAGTCACTTAACCCCCATTGCCTTAGCCTTTACCACTCTTCACACTGGAACCAATACACAGTATTGATTCTAAGATAGAAGGTGAGGGTTTAAAAAAAGACAGAAGGGTAAAGGCTAGGAAATTGGGGTTACACAGCTAGGAAGTATTTGAGGCCAGTTTTGAACCCAGGACCTCCCAACTCCAAGCCTGTTGCTCTATCCACCATGCCACCTGGCTTCGCCTGATCAGTGATTTTAGAAGGAGCAGAGACCTTAGCTCCCTAGGCAACTTTGTAGCATCATGGATTTGGAGAGCATCATGGTAGGCTGATCTTCTGGGTGACCACGCTGGCCACAGTTGAGTCTCTCTCCCATCATGGGGGTCCATGTCTAATGGCTCATTTTTTCAGGAACACCCCCCCGCCGTGAACCACCTTGACTCCAGCAGTAACCCATCTTCCACCACGTCCTCCACACCGTCTTCCCCGGCACCCTTCCAGTCTTCCAACCCCCCCAGCGCGACGCCACCTCCGAACCCCTCCCCGATGGCTCAGCGGGACAGCAGGTTTAATTTCCCAGGTGACTGCTCGGGGAGCTCTGCTGCCTCGATGGGTTCTCTCTCGGTGGTGGGATCTGGATTTCCTGGGTCTCCAGTGAAGCTTTCTCTATTCCCTCTTCTTAGGGCTTAAGGGTAACTGCTCCTGGTCAAGGTCTGCCCTTCCCTGTGGCCTTGGTCTGTACTTGAAGATTCCTTTCTTTAACAAGAGGGTTGTATAATATTGGATTTTCAGGTCTATTCCTTTTGCAGGCTCCATTGGTGAGAGTGTAACCCCCCATCCATATTTCTTTTCCTTTAAAAAAAACTTAAACTATTGTCTTAATATTAATTCTAAGAGATAATAGTGGCAAGGACTGAGCAATCAGGTTAAGTGCCTTGCCCAGGCTCAGGCCAGATTTGAACCAGGTCCTCCTGATTCCATAATTTCTTTAGCAAAGCAGAACTCTGTCTCCATGCATGGGAGGAGGATTCTGCTGAGGGATGGCCATTTAACCTCTATCTTCTGGGCTCCCAGAATACGTAGCCAGGCACTACAAAGAATGAATGCCAGGCAGGGTAGGTATTTGCTCCCAGGAGGTAACAATTCTCAGGTTCCTGCAAGGAGAGTGACTCTGACCCATCAGCTTATAATTGTCTCTTACCATCCCTGAAGGATCCGAATTCTATTAGCCAGCTCTTCCCCCATGAAAAATGACCTACGATCATCACCTGGGATTAGGAATGGTAGGGATGGATGGAAGAGAAGGAAGCTAGAAGAGAGACCTCTGCCCCATTTATGCCCTGGGAGAGCAGTGTGGCATGAAGTAAAGAGAGCACATTTTAGAGTCAGGAAGACCTGAGTTCAAGTCCAACTTCTGACTTACCCTCTCAGGGTCCCAAGCAAATCAGAGGGTTACCAGTCAGCCCAAGGCTTCCCCACTGGGAATTAGTTCTCTAGACCACTGAAATCTAGTCCAATAGATACATAGCAGACTTACTATGAGAGTAATTCCCAGTAATTCCCTGTTTTGTGGCATCCTAGAATTTGTCTCCATTCACCACTAGGGACATTGCAGAGCCCTCAAAAATCCTTAACATATTATTTATCATCATTTATCCTAATTTTAAGATAGTACCTTTATGGTATAATAGAGTACTGGAATCAAGAAGACCCAAGTTCAAATCCAGCCTTAGATGCTTTTCTAGCTACACAATCTTGGGCAAATCATTTAACCCCATTTGCCTTAGTTTCTTCCTCTGTCAAATAAACTAGAGAAGGAAAATACGAACCATTCCAGTGTCTCTGCCTAGAAAACCCCAAAAGGGGTCACATAGAGTCAGACACAACTTAGTAGAAAATAGTGTGGGAGATTCAGTATCAGCAAGCCTTGGTCTGTTCTGGTAGCTCTCCTCCATATATTTGGTGGGTGAAGGGCAATGGAAGGGATTGACAGATGGGAATGCAGTCTTCCCCTCAAAAGCCCTAGAGGAACCTCTGGGTGATTTTCTCTAAATTAATTTGACCCCAGTTAAGCTCTGAACTGTACCAGCCATGGGGTCAGTCTTAGGCTCATCCCCAAGTGTGATGAGTCTGATGCCTTCTCTGGGGCACAAAGAATAACAACCCCAGCCTCTCTGAAGGAGGAAGGGACTGGGTTGGGGGGGGGGTGATTGTTTCTTTGGTGGGGGAGAGGGCCTGGAGATTGGAGGAAGACTGGGCGGGCAGTGAAGGAGGAGACAGAGGAGATCAGAGAGAGGTCTAGAAATAGCTCTGGGCCCCCTTCTCAGTGGTGTGCATGCTGCATGCTATCTCTGTGCCTTAAATTAGGAGCAAACGTCGGTGTCCAGGAGCTCATGAGGGATATCGGCATGAACAGATGCCTGCTTGTCTCTTCCATTTCTTACAATGTTTCTGGGCGGCTGCAGCCTTTTCCTAACAACCTGCTCACCCCCTCATTGAGGATGATGTAGTGAGGCTCAGGGATGGCTTGGTTGGCTGAGGTTATTGGGGATTAGGCTCAGTCCAAAGGGCATGGGCCACATGGCTCCCTCTGCTCCTGGGGTTCCGACATATTTCTTGACTCTTCCTTGGGGTTTTGATGCTGGCTCTCCCTCCCTTCCTGGGGTTCTGACACTGTCTCTCCCTCTTCTCCTGAGGTTCCAACACTGTCTTTCCCTCCCTCCTTTCCCAGAGTTCTGACACATTTCCTTACCCTTCTCTTGGGGTCCTGATGCTCTCTCCCTCTTTTCCTGGGGTCCTGACATTGTCTCTCCCTCCTCTCCTGGGGCCCCACTGTTACTTCTTGCTGGCCCATTCCAGTTTCAATCCTGTATTTATTAGGTGGGAGAGGAGCAGACTGTTTTTAAGATCTCCTGTTTTTCCTCTAAGCCCTACACTCTCCCTAAAGAGATGTGAAGATAGAATTTAGCTCTCCCCTGATTATAACAATGAAGATACTTAGCTCTTCACAATCAAGGAAGAGCTAAGTATCTTCATTGTTACAATCAGGGGAGAGCCAAATTCAATCTTCACACAGGCAAGAACTGTTTAACACTGAGAGCTTTGGAATCTGACTCCATTTCCAACCAGCTCCTCAAATCTTCCTTTCCCTGCCAGTTCTAGATTTTTTTTAAACCTTCCTTTCCATCTTAGAATCAATACTGTGTGTTGTTTCCAAGACAGAAGACCAGTAAGGGCTAGTCAATGGGGGTTAAGTGACTTGCCCAGGGTCACACATAGGTAGGAAGATTCTGAGGCCATTTTTATCCCCAGGACTTCCCCACTCCAAACCCAGCTTTCAATCCACTGAGCTACCTCACTGCTTCCCTGCCTGCTCTGTTTTAACCTCTGACCTTCCAGCCCCTCCTCCCTTTGCCTCCTTCTCTGAGAGGCCTGCAGGGATTGGACAAAGGATAAGAAGCCGGTTACCTCACTGCTGCCAGGTCCGGGTCATTTTATGCATGTGCCTGCCACTGACCATCTCTCTTGATGTTTTTCTCCCGGCTGTGGTTGCTATTTGTCTGTGTGATTTGCTCTCTTTTATTTCAAGCTGCCCACTACATCCATCATAGACAGAAGTTTATCTTCCCAGGTGAGTCACTGGTATTAATTCTACTAACTGCCCATCGCTGTAGCAACTTCTGCCTTTCCTGTCTCAGGGGACCCTCTCTCTTTGGGGCTCCCATTGCACCAGGGGCGATTGTAAGAGTGAGACTTGAACTCAGGGGGCACAAGATGGGGGGAAGGAGGGGTTCTAAGAGGGATGTGCAACTGGGGCTTTGTCCTCCACCCACTGTTGCCTTCCCCTCCACATTGACCTGAGAGTCAGGTGAGCCAGGGACTAAACCTGGTTCTATCCCTTCTCCATCTTTTTTTCCTTCTTTCATTATTCTTTATCTTTTGTTTTAGAATCTGTACTATGTATCGGTTCCATTACCCAGGGACTAGGTAGACTTGGTTCTATCCCTTCTCCATCTTTTTTTAACCCTTTACCTTTTGTTTTATACTCAATACTAAGTGTTGGTTCCAAGGCAGAAGAGTAGTAAAGACTAGGCAATTGGGGTTAAATGACTTGTCCAGGGTCACAGAGCTAGGAAGCATCTGAGGGCAGATTTGAACTCAGATCTGCCTGACTCACTCTATTCTCTATGGCCCCTGGCTGCCTCTAGGAGACAGAAGGAAGAGATGGGGATGACTTCAAGGTTGCAGCGCTGGGGTCTTGAAAGGCAGCCTTACCTACACTAGAAATGAGAGGAATCAGGAGAAAGGAAGGGAGAGAATGCAGGGAAGGATGAGCTCCATTTTGGGCAGCCAGGGGGAATTGTCTACCAGCTTCTTAGTAATCTAGGACTTGAGCTCCGGGGAGAGACGAGGGCTGAGCATAGATGTGGGAGATCTCTTTGCTGCTGGTGTTCAGTTGTTTCCAGCTCTCCTAGACCCTACGGGGGCTTTTCTTGGCAAAGGTCCTGGAGCCTTTTGCCATTTCTTTCCTCCTCTATCTACTTAGCTCTCATTGTTGAACTCAGGGAAGTTGATAGGATCAATGAGGGAGAACATGCAGGGAGAGAAAAGAAGGAGCAGGTCAGAGCCCTGAGAGATGCTCGGGCTTCAGAGGAAGGAGATAGATGCTCATCTATTGGTTTTATATCCCTTCTTGATCTTTTTTTCCCCTTTTTTTAAACCCTTCCCTTTTGTCTTATAATCTATACTAAGTATGATTCCAAGACAGAAGAGTGGTAAAGGCTAGGAATTTGGGAGTAAATGACTTGCCCAGGGTCACACAGCTAGGAAGCACCTGAGGCAGATTGGAATTTTTCAAAAAGTTATTGAGGAGGACTGGTCTGGCAGTTTAGAGGAGAAACAGTGTCATGGAGACCAAGAAAAAGGTGACAAGGAGCCATGGTGGAATGAACAGTGTCAGCAGCTGTAGAGATCATCAGATGGAGAAGGGGAAAGACATAGAGACCACGACTAGGGGTGGAGTTGGGGACCAGATTGCAAGGAGCTGAAGAGGGAAGAGTCAATGTAGAAGAAGTTGTGCCAAGGGTGGACCATTCTTCCTAGAAGTTAAATTGTGAAAAGAAGAGCTATAGAATGAAGGCACCCCATGGAAGTTTGCTTAAGGATGGAGGAGCATTGGGGAAGAAGCCAAGATCATGGGAAAGAAAATGGTGTCCCAGGGAGTCGGAGCAACTTTCATGGGGACACAGTTGTATTCGCGGACCTACATCATTTCCCTTTCCACATACTCATGAGATAGAATAGGATCTCGGTGTGTTGGATAAGCAGCGCCTCTCTTCTCTTACCCACTCCTGGGCTAGCTGCTTTCTGAGCTTCTTTTTCAGTCATCTTCCTTACTTGTAGTTGCAGGGACCCATTTTACAGATGTGAAAACTAAGTCCCTGACTTCCATGCTAATCCTGGACTCCATTCATCTGTCTTAAGATGCTGCCATTGACCTGCCTAGATTTGCTGCCCACTGTCACCTACTGGCCACCTTCAGGAATATCTCCCAATCACCGAAAGGGTTTCAGAACAATTGCATGAATGGGACCAGATCAATTAGGCTAAGTATAGTTTTTGATCATAGGATCAAAACTTAAAACTGGACAGAACCTCACAAACTCCCACCTCCTTGTATTACGGAGGAAGAAATGGAGTCCCAGGGAAGTTAAATGACTTATCCAGGTCATCCAGAAAGGAAGTAGCAGGGTCAGCATTTGAACTCAAATCCTGTGATTCCAGACTTGAAATTTTTCTCACTACACCATGTTAGCCAACTGGATTTAGAATCCAAATCCACTGTGGAGTGCAACAGGAAAATTCTTGCCATTCTGTCTGATGCATCATCCTACAGAATCCAGGGGAAAGAATTTTAAACAGGAAATTCCTTAGCAGTTAGACACTAGGTAGTGCTAAGTCATATACAGACTTACTCTTTAAAAAAAAAAAAACCCTCACCTTCCATCTTAGAATCCATACATTGATTCCAATGCAGAAGAGTGGTAAGGGCTAGGCAATGCAGGTTAAGTGACTTGCCCAGGGTCGCACAACTAGAGAATGTCTGGGGGTCACATTTGAACCCAGGACCTCCTGTCTCCAGGACTGGATTTCAAGCCACCCAACTGCCCCCATAGACTTACTCTTTCAGCCTTTGCTGGTATCAGAGAAATGTTACTTGCTCCCAGGATCTCTAAATGAAGAAACAGGAAGGGACTGTGAGATCATTCACAGTAACCAACCCCCATTTTACAGAAGAAAGACTATCTCTCAACTTCTATTTTTTTTTCTAGAGATCATATTTTAGCAAGGACAGTGTTGTAAGCTGGAGAGCCTTTGATGGAGTATGAGAAAGGGTTTTAGACTGCTGGCATAGAGGGTTGTCTGAAGGAGCAGGTGTTGTTTAACCTGGAGAAGAGACAACAGGGGTGGGGAGAAACAAGATAGATGTCTACAAGCAACTCAAGAACTGATTTATGGAAGAGGAAATTGACTTGTTCTTCTGGACTCCAGAAGGCAGAACAAAGAGCATTTTGTGGAAGTTATAAAAAGGCAAACTTAGGATCACAGACTTATATAGGTTTATAGTTTCAAGGGATCCCTTAGTTTAAGGTCCTCATTTTACAAACAAGGAAACTGAGTCATTGAGAGGTTTAGACATAGTACAATGGAAAAGCTGAAACTTTGGGACAATGCTGGTGTAATTGACATGGTGTAGTACATCTGAAATACTACCATGTAATTGACATGGTACAGAAAATTGACAGGACAGAGCAATTGATGTGACTCAGTGCAATTGACATGGCTCAGTGTAATTGACATGGTATAGTACATTGACATGGCCCAGTGCAATTGACATGGCTTAGTGTAATTGACATGGTATAGTACATCTGACATAGTACCAGGTAATTGACATGGTACAGTAAATTGACAGGACAGAGCAATTGATGTGACTCAGTGCAATTGACATGGCTCAGTGTAATTGACATGGTATAGTACAATTGACATGGTACAATGCAATAGAACTATCTAAGAACCTGAGTTCAAATCTCTACTCTCCCTATTATTCCCTTTATGATCATGAGTAATTCTTTTTCTCTGTCTGGCCTTTAGTCTCTTCATCTGTAAAAGGATGGAGCTGGACTGAATGACCTCTGAAGTCCCTTCCAGCTCTAGCTCTTTAATCTTTGGAAGAAACTTTCTGACAATTCGAGATGCGTGCCCAGAAGTGGACTGGGCTGTCTGGAAAAGGAGTTTGGTTAGAAACATTCTCATTGGCTCTTTCCCCTCAAAGACTGGATACCCATTTGTCTGGTCTATTAGAGAAGAAGCTTGTTCAGGGTCAGATTAGGCTGGATGATCTCTGAGATCCTTTCCAACTCTGAAACGCTGACTCTGTTAGTAGGTCAGAAAAGGCTGAATTCCAGGGAAAAGGTATTGGTCAAATATCCTTAAAGTCAGGGCTTGCATTCATGGGAATGCATTAGTCTCTCTGAATTATCCTCATCTCCCTTGTTTTAGTGAATAAACTGGTATAACCAGTTGTCAATACTGTCTTCCTCTCTGTCCTCCTGCTACCTATTTAGAGTCAAGGAGACACAGAGGCAGACAACTGGTATGAAGGAAAGAGTGCTGGATTTGGAAGCAGAGGACCTGGGTTTTAATCCTGCCTTTATCATATATTGCCCTGTAACTTTAGGAAAATCACTTCTCTTCTCTGAAACTCAGTTCATCTTTAAAATGAGAAATTGAACTAGATGATATTGATGCTCTCTTCTAGCTCTAAATCTAGAGCCAAGAAAAAAAAAATTAGATTTCTTGGTTCTTACGTAATATTTTGTCTCTACCATATACTTCTTTGTAACTTAAAGACTTTATATATATAACACATATATATATATATATATATATAGTTCAAGTTTGTGTTATTTATCATTATTTAGAATCCCTATTGCAGTGGCTGCTGAATATTTATTTTTATTATTTAACTATTATTTTTTAGATTTAATTATTATTTTTTATATTTATTTTTTATTATATTATTATTTTATATTTTATAATAATATATAATAACATTCTAAATATTTTTATTTTATTTTATTTATAAACCCTTACCTTCTGCCTCAGAATTGATATTAAGTATTATTTCCAAGGCAGAACAGCAAGAAGGACTGATAAGTACCATTGAGGCAACTGGTCCAACTTTTTTCTTTTATAGATGAGCAAATTTATTTTAGAAATTATTTTCAAACAAAGGTTCCCCCTTTCCCCCTGCTTTGCCCCTTTGACCTTCAGTAAATGGGAAACATGGCTCCTTGTTCTTAGTGTTACTTTTTTTTCCTAGACATTTCTGCCCCACCTCAAGCACCCCAAGTCCCCAATGCAGCTGAAGAGACTCGGTAAGCATCTACCTTACCATCATTTCCCTCCTTCTAGCTAACAGAGAATTTCTCAATCTGCTTTTCTTCTTTTTAAAACTGATAAGGAATAAACTCCTGAAATCTTCCAACCAACTTATTTGTGGGTTATGCTTCCTGTTCCTACCTGGGTATTTTGTGGAATCTGTGCCAGAAGATTAAAGTCATGCTTCACTGTCAGTGTAGACATTTGACCAAGTTATCCACTTTGGTCACCAAAAATGGTTTATTGGCCTGATGTTGATTTAGCCAACTGGGGAGAAGTCATAGTGTTTCTCTGTTGCCTCCCTGGACTAATGTTGATTCATCTAACTAGTGGTATTTCTCTATTGCTCACGTGTAACACTGGAGGGTTTTGTGGAACACTACGGATGCAATGTGAGAGAGAGAAAATGAAAGGTCTGAGCTAGAAAGAATCCTGGTCCCTCGTTTTGCTTTTTTATGTTTTTTAATTTTTATTTTTCAATCAACAAGCATTTATTATCTCTCCCTCCACTGCACATCCAATCTAAAAGAAAGAAAGGAAAAAAGAAACCCTTGGAATAAATATTGATAGTCAAACAAAATGAATGCCCACATTGGCCTTATCCAGAAGTACGTTTCTCAGCCCACTTCTTCAGTCCATCGTCCTCTCTGGAAGCAGAGTTCTTTGTTCCATCACTGAATCTGGAACTGATGCTGGTCATTGCACCAATCAGTGTTCTTAAATCCTTCAAAGTTCCTTGCATTTGCAGTGTTGTTATTGTATAAATTATCCTCCATGTCAGCTCCCTCTTTATAAGGAAGGAGAAACAATCCTATATTGGGGGGAAATGACTTTCCCAAGGTCACAAAACAAAAGTCAGTAGCAGAATTGAGATTAAAATGCCAAACTCTTCATTCTAATGCTGTCGGGTTTAAAAAATGTTAATGCCCTAAGAATACCAAAAACGACCTGAACACCATTATATCTTTCAGGAGGAAACTGGGAAAACAGAGGTGAATTAAAAATGTTTTCTCCAGAAAGTTGGCCATAAACATCTGACATTAGGAATCTTGATTTTATCCAAATCCAAACTTGTCTAGGGTTTAGCTTTCTATCCCCAGGAAAGCCAGAATGATCTGCCTTTAACTTCTCTCTGATCAACCCTTCTCTCCCTAGGGTCAATGACCAGCTGAAAGCCAATGTGTCCGAGGACCATGAAGGAGAGGTGAGCTTGGAAATGGCACAGCAGAGATTCCGGGGGCAATCACAACTCCCTTACCCCCACCACGCACTTAATGTCTCTGTCAAAATAATGGGTGTAATGCAGTTTTCTGCTCCTGAAGCTGTACTCAGAGCCTAAGGAAAGGGAGCTTCATTGATCCCAATTATAAGTTACAGAAGGTTCCAAGCTAATGGCCACAGAAAGGAAAAACAATTAGAAAATGGATGAATTTTGCTTTTCTTTAAATATTTTTCCTTAATATTAACGATAACTAACATTTATGTAGCTCTTTAAGGACTGCAAAGCATGTTATATATATTATATCTCATTAGATCCTCATGACCCTAGGAGTTCGGTGTTTTTGTTTGTTTGTTTGTCTATTTATTTGAACCTTCACCTTTTGCCTTAAGTCAGGGTTAAGTGACTTGCTCAGGGTCACACAGCTAGGAAGCATCTGAAGCCAGATTTCAACCATGTCTTTAGGCTAACTCTCAATCTACTGAGTCACCTAGCTGCTCCCTCCCAGGGTTGTTGTGAGATCAAATGAAATAATAATTGTAAAGTGCTTACCACAATGCTTGGCACATAGTGTAAATGTTTGCTTTACCATTATCAGTATATATTATATGTCATATCATATAGTATATGTATTTTGATATATTATATAGCATATAGCACATATATAATATATAGCATGTGTATTATATAATATACAATATTAAAATATATCAATTAGTATGTATTGTCATAATATGATATATTAACATGGATAATATATAATGACAATATACACTTGGTATAGTAATATAATTATAATATAATGTAAATATATTAATATAATTATAATAAATATAGTATATATGATATGACAATATCATATATGATATCTGATGACAATGTGTGTGTATATCATTATGTTTGAGATATGATTTGGGAAAAGGAGAGACTTTGATTTACTAATGGCCTTTGGCAGAAGTAGTTTAATAATAGACCCCAAATATCTACAAAACAAATCAATTGATCCTTTTTCCTCTTTGCTGTGTCCACTAGCAGAAACTTATCTAATTCTCAGATAGTTCTCCTTAGTCCTCGGCGGTCATGGAACACAGACTGTTGGAGCTGGAAGGAGCCTGAAGGCTCGTGGACTCCGACCCAGATTGGGCATGGGACTTGGACAAGGTCTCTCCCAGGCAGATCCTGGATCACCATAACAGCCAGGTCCGGTGGCTCCCTCCTTGGACCGTCCAGTCTCTTCTCCAACTCAGGGTTGGGTTTTTTGGTTTTTTCCCCTTAGGTGGAGGAACAGGAGGCGAGTAAGTCTGAGCTGGAAGATGACGAAGACGAGCTGGACGACCTCCCGTACTCCCGCAAGCCGTGGAAGGGGATGATCTCTCGGAAAGCCAGCAAGACCAGCGTCTACCTGCAGGAGTGGGACATCCCCTTCGAGCAGGTGGAGCTGGGGGAGCCCATCGGGCAGGGCCGGTGGGGGAAGGTGCACAGGGGGAGATGGCACGGGGAGGTGGCCATCCGCCTTCTGGAGATCGACGGCAACAACCAGGACCACCTCAAGCTGTTTAAGAAGGAGGTGATGAATTACAGGCAGACCCGGCACGAGAACGTTGTGCTCTTCATGGGGGCTTGTATGAATCCTCCCCACCTCGCCATCATTACCAGGTAAGCAGAGGGACCCAGACCCCAGGATCGTTTTCTTTAAAAAAATTTTAAATTTATTTTTATTTACTTATTGTTAAACTATATTCCTTCTTAGAATCAGTAGTAAATATTGGGGGAGGGGGACACCTAGATGGCTCCATGGATAGAAAGCCAGTCCTGGAGATGGGAAATCCTGGATTCAAATCTGGTCTAGATGGGTGACCTTGAGCAAGTCCCTTAAACCCATTCCCAGACCTTAAGCTCTTCTGCCTTGGAACTAATACACAGTATTGATTCTAAGATGGAAGGTAAGAGTTTAAAAAAAAAATTACCATGTGTTGATTCCAAGGCAGAAGAGTGGTGAATGTTAGGCAATGGGGTTAAGGGACTTGCCCAGGGTCACACAGCTAGGAAGCATGTTATTATATATATTATATATAGACACATATGTAATATTTAAAATATCATTATATATTAATTTAATTGGTATCTTTTGTCTTTATATCACCTTCATTTCCCAATATAGTCTTCGAATCCTCCTCCTTTGTAGAGTCCACTTTTATTAACAGAGGATTTTATTTTATTTTATTTTTTCAGTTTGGTCAAATTTATTTTATTTTATTTTTTAAATTTTATCTTTATTTTATACAAATTTACACATAAGTTTTCTAATTAACACAGGATTTTTTTAAAAAAGAAAAGAATGTTTAAAATTGTTTTTACATGTAATTGGAGGGGAAATAAATTATTTTTTTTTAATGCTTACCTTCTGTCTTAGAATCAATGCTGTGTATTAGTTCCAAGGCAGAAAGGTGGTAAGGGCTAGGCAATGGGAGTTAAGTGACTTGCCCAGGGTCACACAACTAAGAAGTGTCTGAAGCCAGATTTGAACCCAGGACCTCCCATCTCTAGGCCTGGATCTCTATCCACTGAGCCACTCAGTTGCCCCCAGTTGGTATCAGTTCTAAGAAAGAAGAACAGTGGGGGTTAAGTGACTTGCCCAGGGTCACACAACTAGGAAGTGTCTAAGGCCAGATTTGAACCCATGTCCTCCCAACTCCAAGTCTGATGCACTATTTACCATTCCTCCTAGCTGCCCCTAACTAAACATCTCATTTTACAGATGCCCAAACTGAGGCCTAGGGATGTAAAGTCACCTGCCTATGGTCACACAAGTAGTAATCATCAAAGATAAGGTTTTAACTCCACCTCCTAAGCCAAGGATCTTCCCACATTTGCCCCCCTTTTACAGATGAGGAAACTGAGTCACAAGGAGTTTTTTTTTTTGTTTGTTTGTTTCTTTGGTTTTTGGTGACTTGCCTAAGGGAGAAGGACTAGTAAATAAGGAAGGATCAAATGGGATTCAAACCCAAAAACAATTCTCTTTTCATGGACTACTTACTCTGCCCACCACTCAGAAGGTATTGAACCAGAAGAAGCCTTTTGAGTTTCTGTGGGCCAGTCCTCTCATTGTGCAGAGAGAGACAACTGCTCATGGGGTCTTTCTCTCCCCCCCCCTTTACTCTTCTGCAGTTTCTGTAAAGGGAGGACACTTCACTCATTCGTGAGGGACCCCAAGACGAGCCTGGACATCAATAAAACCAGGCAGATTGCTCAGGAGATCATCAAGGTAAGGAGATGACCCCATTTCCTGTGGCTTCCCCAGCTCTGGTCTCCCCTGGCTGGCCATGCCTCCCCCTCCTACCAGAAAATGAGAAATAGAATGTAAGCTCCGTGAGGGCAGGCAGGACCATTTGTTTCGTTGTTGTTGTTGTTGTTTCTTTTTTCTTTGTTCTTGGGTTGTTTTTGTCTTTGTGGGCAGAGCTTTAATAAATAACTCACTGATTGATTCAAAGGCACTACCTTCTCCCTGCTTGCCCTTCAGCAATTCACTTAGCCAGCTCAGCCCAGGATCTAGAAAATAGAGTAATGAATAAAATCAGGAATTCTTATCATTTTTTGTGGCTCCTTTCAGTGGTATTCTGGTGGACCCTTCTCAGAACAATGTTGTTACATGAATAAAATAAAATCCATAGAAGGGGAGGAACTTAAAAAAAATTTTTTTAATCCTTATTTTCTGCCTTAGTATCAAGTCTAAGACAGAAGGGCAAGGGCTAGGTAAATGGGGTTCAGTGACTTGCCCAGGGTGACACAGCTAGGAAGTATCTGAAACTAGATTTGAACCCAGGACCTCCTGAATCCAAGCCTGATTCTCTATCTACTAGGTTACCTTGCTGCCCAGGAATAAGTATTAATTAAGAACCTGTTATATAGGGGCAGCAAGGTGGCTCACTTTCTAGCTGTGTGACCCTGGGCAAGTCACTTAACTCCAATTGCCTAGCCTTTATTGTTCTTCTGCCTTGGAACCAATCATTATATTGATTCTAAGATAGGAGGTAAAGGTGTTTGTTTGTTTTTTAAAGAATCTATAATAGGGGGCAGCTGGGTAGCTCAGTGGATTGAGAACCAGGCCTAGAGACGGGAAGTCCTAGGTTCAAATCCAGCCTCAGCCACTTCCTAGCTGTGTGACCCTGGGCAAGTCACTTGACCCCCATTGCCTAACCCTTACCACTCTTCTGCCTTGGAGCCAATACACAGTATTGACTCCAAGATGGAAGGTAAGGGTTTAAAAAGAAAAAAGAATCTATAATATGCCAAGCATATGTACAAAGAGCTTTACCAATAAGCTCTCCTTAGATATTCCCAACAACCTTGGGAGGTAAGTGCTCTTTTTATCCCCATTTTACTGTTGAGGAAACTGAGGCAAGCAGAGGTTAAGTGCCTTGCTCAGGATCACACAGATCAAGTTAATGTCTGAAGCTGGATCTGAACTTGGGCAAACAAAACCCAAATAAAACTCTTAAAATATAGTGATCACCATATTGACCAACACAAATTCACAAACTCTAGGTTCTGGGCCCCTGATCTAGCCCACCTCCCTCATTAGGTGGGTAGAATAATAGGCACTTAAATAACTTAGAACTAATGCACTATTTATTAAGCTCAAGGAGGAAAGGAAGGGAATTGGGGAGATCTAAACTTGAACCCCCCAAATCAGTGTTCTAACCCTCTAACAACTTTCTAGACTAATCTAATTAATTCCTTAATTACTGCTTACAAGAGCATGAAGCTGATGTCCAGAGAGGGAAAGGGAATTAATTGCTCAGGATCACATAGAAAGATAGACATGAAGAAGAGACAATTGCCAGAGTCTTCTGACTCACTCTGAGACTTTCTACTGTGACCACATTCGTTGCCATTTCTCATCTATGATCATCAGATGGGTTTCCTGACTCCCAGCCTAACCCTGGGACACCGCCTGATGCACCATCCCTTGTGTACTGGGAGGATAGTTTTGTATCCCCTTTCACTTCTTCCCTTGGGGCATGACAGACTCTCTTGGGTGGTTGGGAGTGGGGTAGGGGGAAGAGGGGGACCGATCAGGGTAGTCTGTAGCGCTAGAATTAAGCTGACTCACCGAAAACTCTAACCAAAGCCCTTGACCTCATTACTTCATTACCCACAAGTCTCTGACTGTACATATTAAGTACCCAAAGAACAGGAAAAAACATTTCCTCCCTGAATACTTAAAAACATTTTTTTAAGAGAAAAGGAATTTTTTCTAAAATTTTCCATTTTCTTCTCTGCCCCATTCTCTCTTCCCACTTCTCTCTCCCTTCCTCCCTCTCTCATCCCCAGTCTTCTTCCATACCCCCTTCTCAACCCTTCTTGTTTTCTACCTCTTCCTCCCTCCACTCACCCCCTTCTCTTTTCCTCTTCCTCCTTTACCTCTTTTCTCTCTCCTTCGCCCATCTCTCCTCTCCTCTCTTTCTTCTCCCTTCTCTCTTTCCCCTCTCCCTTCCCTCTTTCCTATCTCCCTCCAGCTCTCTCTTCCCTCTTTCCCCTCTCCCTCCTTCTCCCCTTCCCTTCCCATTTTTCCTTCTCTCCTTCTCCCATCCCTCTCCTCTATCCCTTCTTTCTCCCCATCCCTTCTTCCCTATTTCCTCTTTCTTCTCCCTTCCCTCTTCTTTCTTTCCTTCCATCTTTCTCTCCCCTTTCCCTCCTCTCTCTCCATCTCTCCCTTCCCTCCCCTCCTCTTACTTCCCCTGTTTCTTCTTTCCCCTCCCCTTTTCTATCTCTATATAAATAATTTAGAAGGGGAGAAGAGACCAGCTCTATGATTTCATCAGTCATAAGAACTCCTTGTATGGAAACTCCCTTCATGGATGTCACAGTCTGTCACTTGTATTTTCAGGAAATCCCCTGGGGCCCTGAGAGCTTATCTTTCCACAGAGCTAGTATTTGCCCAGAGTAGGACAAGACTGTCTTTTTCTAAATGTATTAAATATAATTATTTGATGAAAAAGCGAACTTCAGCCTAACCTTTATTTTTTAACCCTTACCTTCTGGATTACTATAAATTCTAAGACAGAAAAGTGACAAGGACTAGGTAAGGGAGGATAAGTGACTTGCCCAGGGTCACAGAGCCAGGAAGTATCAGAGGTCAAATTTGAACCCAGATCCTCCTAACGCCAAGTGACATGCTCTATCCATTGTGATATCTAGCTGCTCTTGCCAAATCCCTTTATGTTTCTGAACCAAGTGCCCATGCACTGGTTGGTGTCCTGCCAAAGTCCACTCTCGTAACAGGAAATGGTTTTATCCATGGCCTCACCTCCAAAAAAAGCTCCTGATGGCTCAATAGAAAACCACCCAGCATTTAAAAAACAAACAAAAATGAAAAGTCCTAAAATTTCCATTGTATTCCCTTTCAATGAGAAAGGTGGTAGATTTGGAGTCAGAAAGTCTGGATTTAAATCCTACTGCTTTTTATTTATGAGCTTTGTGGCCCATGGCAGCCCTTTCCTTTCTCTAAACCTCAGTTTCCTCCTTTGTAAAAATAATAACAATAACTAACATTTGTATTTTTATATTTTGTGCCAAACACTCTGCTAAATGCTTTACAATTCTTTTCTCTTCTGATCCTCAAAATGACCCTGGAGGTAGGGGCTATTATTATTACCATTTTACAGATGAGGAAACTGAGGCAAACAGAAATGAAGTGATTTGCCCTGGTTCATACAGCTAATAAGTTTTTGAGGCCAGACTTGAACTCAGGTCTTCCTACCTCCAGGTCTGGTGCTCTGTCCCCGTCTCAGCTAGCCACCT
The DNA here is from genome assembly GCF_027887165.1 of Monodelphis domestica. NCBI lineage: Eukaryota > Metazoa > Chordata > Mammalia > Didelphimorphia > Didelphidae > Monodelphis > Monodelphis domestica. Next base: position 505,859,636 of record NC_077228.1, read on the forward strand.
AGGATGATGATAGCACCCACCTCCCCTGGTTATTTGGAAGCTCCAATGTAGTAGTAGTTTGTGTAGTAAATTTTGTAGATGTTAACAAGGCTCTCTGTGAATCAATACTAAGTATTATTTCAAAGGGTAAGGGCTAGGCAATAGGGGTTAAGTGACTTGCTCAGAATCACACAGCTAGGAAGTGTCTGAGGTCAGATTTGAACCCAGGACTTTCCATCTCTAAACCTGGCCTTCAATCCACTGAGTCACCTTGATGCCCCTCATCATTATTCTTTTCATCCTCCATCCCATCACACCCACCATCTCCACACATAAATCAGAGAACATCATGGAATTGTGGGAAGACTTAGAGTCACAAGACCTAGGGCCACTTCCTGGGTCTGCCATTTGCTGTGTGACTATACGCAAATCATTTCCCCTCTCTGGACCTCAGTTTCTTCATCTGTAAAAGGGGGGAGCTGGACTAGATGGCCTCTGAGATCCCTGTCCGTACTAAGTTTATGATCCTGTGAGACCTTCTTACCTCCACAGGTCTTAGTTTCCTCCTCTGTGAAATGAGAAAACTGGACCAGGTAACCTCTGAGGTCCCTTCTAACTCGAAATCTATCATCTTATGGCTCTTCCCCTTGGAGAGTGTGTTCATAAACATTCAACAATCAGCTCTCCAAGGAAAGGATAAAAACCTGTACTCAAGGGACATATTTTTAAATTTTTTATTTTATTTTTTTATCACACAAAACACACTTTCCACCCCCTCTCACCCCCAAATAAAACCTTAAATACATTGATGTTGATGTGAAAGGCAACTCCAATAGTTCTTTCTCTGGAGGTGGAGAGCATTTCCCTTCATTGTCCCAGATCAGTGCATTGCTGAGAGTAGCCAAGCTTTCAGTCAAGGCTTGTACAATGTTGCTGTTATTGGTACAATGTTCTCCCGGTTCTGCTTATTTTGCTTTGCATCAGTTCCTGCAGATCTTCCCAGCTTTTTCTGCACTCCTCTTGCTCATCATTTCTTATTCTAGACACATTTTAACCTTCAATCTGTATTAGTAACATTTTCTCCATCACTTTCCCACATCTCAACAATCAACAAAAAGATAAATCAAGCCCTCATTTGTAATGTGGCCGATTTCAGGGGTCTAAATGCCCGAGTCGGCTCCCACCCTACCTCCTGCTTCAGAATTCTTACCAATGTTAAGTCTCTGCTGAAGTGGATGGCCCCTGGGCTCTTCTTCACTGACAGATAGATCCCTCAGTCCTGAGACAAGAGCCATAAGCCTGGGCTTAGCACTATAGAGTTTGAAGGAAGTGCGGGTCAGTAATAGCCCTGGGAAGGCCTCCTCTCCATGACCTGCTTCCTTCATGACTGTACTTTAGCCAATCAGCAAATACTTGGCCTTTTCCAGGCACATTCGGTAAAACAGCTCCTCCAGGAGTCTTCATCTCTCAGGGGAGATAAACTTTACATATATATTTTACATGCATAATATATAAATATATTTATAAATTTATGTATAATAATACTAGCGATTATTTATACAGCACTTACTGTGTGTTACTATGCTAAAGCACTTTACGATATTATCTCATTTGATCCTTAATGGGGGGGGGGGGAAATAAGTGCTTTTATTATCCCCATTTTACAGTTGCAGAAACTGAGGCAAACAGGTTAAGTGACTTGCCCAGGATCATGTGACAAGGAAATCACTTTAAAAGACTGATATATATTAATTTAAGGTCGCCAAGGAATTCAGCTATGTAATTCCTAAATGAAAACTCAAGTAAGCAGTTAATCTTTTATGGAGTTTACTTACAATAGGAGGAAGAAAGGAATTAGAGATAGAGAGAGAGAAAAAGGGAGAGAAGGGAATAGGGCTTAAATACCCCTTCTGTTTAGGCTGGGCCAAAAGGCCCAAGCCCTTAGATAGCTGGGGCAAAGAAAAGAGATCAGTCCCTATTACTCACGTGACCAAAATGGAGAAACAGTCTCAGAGGCCCCCACCTTCAGCTTCCTTCAGAGCAAGCTTCTCAGAGCAACACACCAACCACACCGACCAACTTCTCAACCACCACCCCGAGTCTTCAGACTCCCCTATCTTTAAGGAAACCCTCCAAGTTGCCTCCCCTCAGTCCTCACATCTACCAATCACCTGTCCATCAATTTCCCTGTGCCAATGGAGGCTCTAGCTTAAACCCAGGACCTCCCAGAGGTCACTGGCTTTTGCACATGTCTGTTGAAGGTCATATTTTCAAATAATTAAATCTTTGATCCTTTGCTACAGCCCTTTCTAAATCCTGTTAACCTGAGTAGGGTAGAGATTGGAATAATTAAATTTTGATCTAGGCTGCAGCCCTTACTCAATCCTGTTAGGACTGAATAGGGTGGAGATTGATTCCAAGTATCTCCGTTGTATCAATTCTAAAATCAATCATGACTCAAAGAAATTCCTGTTCTATGCTTAAGCATAGGTCAAAGCCCTTTCCATTGTTCAGCAAAAGGTTTCTGTCCTAAAGTAATCTGAAGAAGGGAAGAGAAGGAACCTCCCATGCCAATGGGGTTCACATTCCAATAGTCAAGACCCACTATCAATAGGGAAATTTTTCAAGTATGAAATTTCCAATTGGTGAAATTTCCAACATTTATAAGTCTAAGAAATTTTGAGGTTTACAATCACACAACTAGTGTAGACTGACCTTAGATTGAATTGAACTCATTTCTAATTCACTTGGAATTAGTGCCACTATCTTCATTTGTTCATTAAAAAAATTTTTTTAAATCAATACTGTGTATTAGTTCTAAGGCAGAAAAGCAGCAAGGGCTGGACAATGGGGGTTAAGTGACTTGCCCAGGGTCACACAGCTGGGAAGTGTCTGAAGCCAGATTTGAGCCCAGGACCTCCCGTCTCTACACCTGGCTCTCCCCTCTTCATTTGTTTAAATACATACCAGTTACTGTTTCTTCCTCTTCCGCCATATTGGCTCACCCTAACATGAGTGCATGAACACACATATGCCTTGCCTCATACACCCAGCCTCCAGGACCCAGACCTTTTCCTGATGGGAAGCCTCTGGGGTTCAAGCGCTTTAAGCCCATCCGTCCACCTGACCTGTTCATGGGGCTGTCTTCCAGGGCATGGGCTATCTGCACGCCAAGGGCATCGTCCACAAAGACCTGAAATCCAAGAACATCTTCTATGACAATGGCAAAGTGGTCATCACGGACTTTGGGCTGTTTGGGATCTCTGGTGTGGTGCAGGAAGACAGGTGAGGCAGCCAGAGAGGCTTCACGGAGGCCACGTCCCCCATGGTTCTGATTGGCCAGCGGCCCCTTCCCATCCCAACATAAAAAGCCAGACAACAGCAGATAGCTGTTCACTCCTTTTAGGATGTTCCTAAAACTATCCAACACAAAACCCAGCCCACTACTGACTTGGGAATTCAGATTTGGGAAAACAGATTCAATTTGAGGCTTGATGGCATTTATTTAGACCAGGGGTGCTTTATCCTGGACCCCTATCTTAGAATCAGTACTTTTGTTCTAAGGTATAAGATCAGTAAGGGTGAGGGAATGGGGGTTAAGTGGCCTGCTTAGGGTCACATAGCTAGGAAGTATCTGAGTTTGGATTTGAACCCAGGACCTCCCATCTCTAAGTCTGGCTCTCTATCCACTGAACCACCCAGCTGCCCCCTACACAGAACTTTTTTTTTTACTTTTACTTTCTGTCTTAGAATCAATACTGTGTATTGGTTCCAAGGCAGAAGAGTAGTGTAAAGGGTCAATATTATGGTTGAGACTGAAAAAAATCTAAATTTAAAAATGGTCACCAAGGGAAATCCTAAATAATAAAATACCCAAGTCAGCTGACAAATTTTTATGGTGTTTTAATTACAACAGGAGGAAGAAAATATTAGAGGGAGAGGGAGAGAGGGAGAGAGAAGGAAAAGAAGTTTAACTCAGAACCACTCTGACTCAGGCTGAGCTAAAGCAGGTGTTAAGGCCTTGGAGAGCCAAGGCAGGGACAGGGATCAGTCCTTATCACTCATGTGACCAATCTGAAGGAAAGCAGTCTGCGAGGCTCCTCCAACCTCAAGTTCCAGCCTCGAACCGAACTCTAGCCCTCCTCACAGGAAGTCCCGAGAACTCCAGAAGCTGTTCTCTACCTCACTTCCTGTGTCTCACATGTGCTAATGGTGGCTCTAGCTTGACCTAGGACCACCCAGAGGTTTGTCCTTTTTTTGCACATGTCTGTTGAAGGCCATATTCTCAAATAATTAAATCTTGAGTTTGCTGCAGCCCTTCCTAATCTTGTTACACTGAGTAGGGTGGAGAATGTAGTTTCCAAGACCTAATTCTGTTATTCCAAGTATCTTTCTTGTTATTGATCAGGAAATAGCTAAATCCGATCTTCTAAAGAATGGTCTGAATAGGGTGGAGTAGTTTTGAAATTCACAGTAGTAAGGGCCAGGCCATAGGGGTTAATGGGGGGAAGAGAGTGCCTAAGGTCACATTTGAACCCAGGACCTCCCATCTCCAAGCCTGGCTCTCAATCCACTGAGCCACCAACCACCCCCCTCCCCAATAGGACTTTTTTTTTAAATACTCACCTTCCATCTTAGAATCAATAGTGTGTATCAGTTCCAAGGCAGAAGGGTGGTAAGGGCTAGGCAATGGGGGTTAAGGGACTTGCCCAGGGACACACAGCTGGGAAGTGTCTGAGGCCAGATTTGAACCTCCCATCTCTAGGCCTGGCTCTCTATCTCCTCAGCCCCTTAGCTGCCCCTACCCCAACCCTTTGAGTTGATCTTCCTTCATGTAAGCAGAGGTCAACCTTGGAGATACAAAACTCTCCCAATTCTTTTATTTTCCTGCTTTTTTATATTTCAGGAGGGAGAATGAGCTGAAGCTGCCCCATGATTGGCTCTGCTACCTGGCCCCCGAAATCGTGCGGGAGATGACCCCGGGGAAAGATGAAGATAAGCTGCCCTTCTCCAGAGCAGCTGATGTGTATGCCTTTGGGTGAGCTGAAACCTCTGGGGTTCTTTTCTCAATCTTATCTCCTTTCAGGGGCTGTTCGGGGGAGTCCGGGCCAAGAGGATATAACTTTGTTGGTAATGCAAGAGCCCCCCAGTCTCTAAATGCTCCCCATATTAGCAGTCACTGAGTCACTAACTAGCATTTATATATTCTCCTACAATGTGCCAGACACCATGTTAAGTTACAAAAAAGACAAGAAACAAATTGTCCCTTCCCTCAAGGACCTCCCATTCGAAGCAGGGAATCAGTATCTAAACAACTATGCATAAACAAGGTATAGACAGGATGCAGTCTTGGTAGGGAAGGTATGAAGATGAAGGACTACTGGGAAAGGCTTCTTTCGAGAAGAAGATGAGACCTGAGGCTTTGCCTGGAAGGAAGCTGGCGGGGCCAGGTGGTGGGGCTGTTAAAGATGAACCCCCTCTGGCCATGGGGACCTGCTTTCTCCAGCTGAAGGCTCTGGGGTCATAGTGTACGGCCCCTGGCTCTGATGAACAAATCATGGGAGTCATGGACCTTTGAGAAGGGGGATGGCGAATCAGAAGGCAGCTGTTTAAAGAGATGAGCGAGGGAAGCTCTAGAAAATGACAACTCCAGTTGGAGCTGGAGATGGCCGGCAAAGAGGTTAGCCTAAGGAAGAGAGATTACATTCATTCAGAAAACAGAACTGGGAGCCCCTTGGGAGGTGATGGATGAGGAATGGGGGTCACTGCTGAGGCAAAATGAGGCTTGATGTGAAGGGAAAACTGCCCCATGTTGGGAGCTGTCCAGAAATGGAAGGGATTGCCTTGGGTTTATTTTCCTGGGTGGCCTTCAGGCTGGAATGGGGCTTTGGAGAACCCTCTCTCTGAAATTCTGTGATTCTACTTTCTGGCCTTGGTTCGCTTTCCCAGGTATCAGTGGGATCCCAGAAGTCACTGAGCCTCCATTTTTATTTCACCCTTTCAGACCCAGTGGTCTCTCAAGTGTATCCCTCGCGAGCCAGAAGTGGGGGACTCTTTCTTAGAAGTCTAGGCAGTGTTCTCTGCATTCACAGACAGGAATGTGCCACTAGCATGACAGGCAGGTCCTTCTTGGAACTTAACAATAACAGCAACAACAACTGACATTTATATAGTGCTTTATGGTTTGTAAAGTACTTTATGTATATTTCTTGTTTGGTCCTTACAACACTCCTATGCAGCAGGTGTTATTATTAGCCCCATTTTGCAGATGAGAAAGCCAAGAGAAGGGTAAGTGATTTGCCTAGTGCCACCTAACTAATAAATGTCTGAGGCAGGATTTAAGTTTATGACTGCCTGACCAGTGCCAAAGGGGAGCAGGGATTTGACAGATCCTACAAAGTTTGGGTGTTTGAACTGCCTGAGATTTCTCTGATACACCCTTAATGGCAGATCCAGTGCTGAAAGCTAAGAAGATTGGCCATCTCTTTCTTATAGATGAGAACAAATGAAATATTTGTAAAGAATTTAGCATAGTGCCTGGCACATAGGAGGTAATGAATCTTTCTTTCCTCCCTCCTTCCTTCCTTCTTCCCTCCCTTTCTTCCTCCCTCCTTTCTTCCTTTCCTTCCTTCCTCCCTCCTTCTTTCTTCCATCCCTTCCTCCCACCCTCCATCCCTTCCTCCTTTCCTTCTTCCCTTCATCCCTCCCTTCCTTTCTCTCTTCCTTCCCTCCATCCATCCCTCCTTTCTTTTATCCCTCCATCCCTCCCTTGTCCTCCCACAAACCTTAGGCTCTACAGAATGCCTTGCTCCTAAGTCACTCTAACATCTTGTAGGACATAGTCCAAGATTAGGGAGTGGATTCTTAGACCTCTGATAACTTTGTGGTGCTGTTACTTCTCTGCCTAAAAAGCCTCTTGTGATCTTGGTGGGTGCAGGGGGCTTATGGAAGGCTTGAGGTCATAGAAACACAGCCCTAGAGCTATAAGGACCCCAGAGGCCATCGGAACCAGCCCTTCATCCAACCCTGTCCCTGCTGCCCTGCTCTGCCTGCCCTTCCCTTCTGATTCACTCTGGATGGTCTTTCCAGGACGGTTTGGTATGAGCTACAAGCAAGAGACTGGCCTTTCCAGACCCAACCTGCAGAAGCCTTGATCTGGCAGATTGGAAGTGGAGAAGGCGTCAAGCATGTCCTGGCAGGGATCAGCTTGGGGAAGGAAGTCAGTGTAAGTGGCTACGTGTGGCGCCAGGCCAACCTCAGGCTATGGTGGCTGCCTTCCTGGGAAAGCTCCAGCAGAAGCTGGTGTAGGGAAGGGTTGGGGGTGAGAGTGGTCACATGACCACAGGGATGGAAGAGCCCATCTACAGACAGGAGTTCTGAATCTGGCATCTGTGATCTTAAAAACAAACAAACAACTATTTGGATAACTGTGTTTCAGGAGAATTGGGTCCCTTTGCAATTCTTGTCACTTATTTTATTTTGTGGATTTAAAAACTGTGATTCTGAGAAGGGGTCCATAGATTCCCTTAACTACCACCAAGGGGGACCTAGAAACAAAAGGGTTAGGACCCCCTGCTGAGGGGGTGCTCCAAGCTAGAGTCACTATTTAGAAATTCCATTTTGGGGTAGATCTGAACCAATCCTGGCTTTCCACCTATCCCCAGGAAATGAGGTTTTCTTTTTCCCAGCCTTGAAATGAGGGCCTACTAAGGATGCCTAGAGAAAGTGGCTAATAGAGCCAGTGACAAAGGATCATTTAAAATAGATACTCAACTGGGAGAGAGACAGAGATGAGAGGGAGGGAGGAAGAGACAGAGAGAAAAGAGAGGAGAGACAGGGGAAGGGAAAGGAGAGAGAAGAGAAAGGAGAGACAGGCAGACAAAGACAGAGACAGAGAGAGAAGGAGGAAGAGATGGATGGATGGATAAATTAGATATGGATGGAGAGATGGGGAGAGAAAGAGAGGGAGGGGGAGGAGACAGAGAGAAAAGAGAAGAGAGAGAAGAGAAAGGAGAGATAGGCAGACAAAGAGAGAGACAGAGACGAGACAGAGAGAGAGAAAGAGGAAAAGATGGATGGATGGATAAAATAGATAGATATGGATGGAGAGATGGAGGAGAGAAAGACAGAGAGGGGGAGGTGAGAGAGGGAGTGAGAGGGTGGGAGGAAGAGACAGAGAGAAAAGAGGAAAGGGACAGGGGAAGGGAAAGGAGAAAGAAGAAGAGAAAGGAGAGACAGGCAGACAAAGACAGAGAGACAGAGAGAGAGAGAAAGAGCACACTTCTGGAGCTCCTTATTGCCTCTAGGGGAAAATACAAACTTCTCTGTTTGATATTTAAAATCCTTCATAAACTTACTCCAGCCCAGGAATATTGCCCTTCTCTCTCCTTTGCCATCTCCACTTTGTTGCCAAAGTAGTTCTCTGGACATGACAGTTCATCTCCTATTTTTTTGCACCCTTGCCCAAGCTGTGCCGAATGCCTCGGTTAATCTCCCTCCTCAGCATAGCCACTTAAATTCCTCAGCTTCCTCCATGGCTCACCTTATGATCCCCCTCTTCTAGGAAATTTTTCCCAATGTCCCCCAGGTGGGAATGCTTTTTTACTACCTAATTACTTTTGAATTTCTTTATCTGTCTAAGAGTCTCCTTACCCTTAAGTTCTTGACAGCAAGGATAGTGGGTTTTTTGACCTCTCCCTCCTCCTTTCCCCCACCTGTGCCTAGCACAAGAGTTCTCACATAGTCAGTACTTGACAAAGGCATTTGGAATGAATAAATGGCCTGTCATGCTACAGGAGATCCTGTCTGCTTGCTGGGCCTTCGACCTGCAGGAGCGACCTAGCTTCCCCCTCCTAATGGAAATGATGGAAAAACTGCCCAAACTGAACAGGCGCCTCTCTCACCCAGGCCACTTCTGGAAATCGGCTGAGTAAGTATCTCCCAGAGCCAGTCTACAATCCCCCCAGAAGCCCAAGCTTCTCTGCTCAGATTGCAATGCCCAGCTTTCCCCATTTCCAAAGATCTAGTCGAGGCAATACAGCTGGATGGAAGTTACTTTAGGGATTGGTGAGGGAGGGTGCATCCCTTGTATGGATAGCAAGAGATCAAACTTCAGTAAATGGTGAGCATCCTTCATGCTTACCCCAGACAGTTTCTAATTCTTACTATAGGAGGGGAAGAACAGGAGAGAGATGGGGTTAGATGGGGACCCGAGGGCCAGCCTCTGAGTCTGAAACACTTCCTTCCAAAAAGGCCCTGGCTTTGGCAAATTTTAAAGGTTGGAGAGAAAAGAGAAAGCTTCATTTTCTGCCCTTCTCCATCCTCCCCAATCCAAAAAAGTATCTTTATGTATAAATAGGATTTTTCCAAGATGGGCTTGCCTACCCAATTACTACATGTTTTTACATGTAGTACTACATGTAAAAGGCCTTTTCACATTTTTTCTACCTTCCCCTCTGAATAGTTGTGTGAGAGTTATAGGGCAGGTGATAACCTTTCCATCTGACTGATGGAGAACCTTCTTACATGTGTGTGTGTACATACACACAATATATATACACATACATGTGCAGACATTCATTAAATAAATGTATATACCCATATATACACAGAAGTATACACATATATACATCTATAATATACATGTTCACATATAAAAACATATGCATACATATGTATATATCATATATTCAAGGTGCCCCAAAAGTCTTTAAAGTGATTAAAGCCCTCCCCCAAAACAAGTAAAGTTTAAGACTCCACAAAAATTTTGAGGACATTCACTATCCATATGTACCCACATTTATACAGTGCATTGTAGGGTTTAGAACAGAAATAGATTTTAAAGATCAATTAGTCCAACCCATTCTTTTAGGGATTAGATCCCTAACTTGGTCTTTCTGAATCACACATGTATTGGCCAATGTGATGCCCCAGTTTCAGGCCATGAGCTTAGAATATATTGTTTCCAAGTGTATCCCTCTTGAAACTGTCTGTTATCATTTGTTCAAATATAGACTCATGTTTTGGGACATTTCCATTTGTCAAAGATATATTGGCATTCCTGGGATGGAAACACTCAGAGCTAAAATGGCAGCCCCCAGTTGGTGCCAAGGAGAATAGTCATACCCAAATCTAGAGCTGCATTTCTGAGATGCTCCTGTGGTATTGGTGCATTCAGCTTTGGAAAGGGATGAAGTTGACCCTCCTACTTGGAACCTCCCTGGAGGGAAGATCAGTCTGGATCAGTGAAGTCTTAACTTGAAAACCTTTGATGTAGAGCTAGAAGAGAACTTGGGATGGGGGTCATCTAATCCAATCCCCTCATATTACAGAGGAGAGACACAACATGGTTGAATGAAGAGCTTATCAGCCTTGCAGCCTAAAGGATCTAGGTTCTGTCCCTACCTCTGAAACATCCCAACTGTAAGACCCTGGGCAAGTCTCTTAACCTCTAGACCAGAGATGTCCAACTCAAGACAACCCTGAAATGTAATTGAGAAATGTTGAACAAAATGTAGAAAAAATACAACACAAAATAGATAGTGTCCATTTGTGGTTTTCTAAGTCAACATGTAGCCTACAAGGATCATTTCTATTTGGGTTTAATGCCACTAGTCTATGGAACTCCAGAGTTGTAGAAAAGGTGCCAGACTGATCTGATGGAGTGGACCCCAAATCTCCCATCTCTATGATTAATAAATTCTTATTTCTTAAAACAACAACAACAACAAAAAGGCCTGTCTCAACAACTGAGCCACCTGGTTTCCCTCTAGTTATGATATTTTAAAGAATACTTTTAACTTCTGTTGGTTGAAAGTAGTAAGACTACCCCACAAAGCAGTTTGAATAGAGCAGAAATCATCCTGTATTACTGTAGGGAATTTCCAGGGTGGAACCTCCATCCACTAATACAAAATGGCGGCTCCTCTTGACCAGGACACCAATGTGTTATAAGTGACTCTCAGACCAAAGATATCTCTGTGACTTTGAACACTTTATTTGACCTCTTGGACCCTAATTTCCTTCCCTGTAAAATGATGGGGATTGTACTCAATGGCGGATCCTTCTAGCTCTAGATCTAGGATGCCTTATGACCCTTTAGGTCCTTTCCACCTCTGATATTATGTGAAGTGATTCTAAAAGGGGATGTTTTCATGGACCTGGGAAACAAATGCCAATATATCTGCTTCTGGTTGGGTACCAGCACCTTTCTGGTCATGATTCCTGCTTTCCTGAGCTCAGCTTCTAATTCTCATTTTCTCTTCTCTTTTCCATTGGTGTCTGTCCTGGGGTGAATTTCTCCTTTTACCGGGTCTGTCGCATCTCCTCTTTCCCTACCTTCATTTCCTATTGTGTCTTTTCTTCACCTTGTTCTCATCTCAACCCTCCGTCCTGTTGGCTCCTGACTGTACTGGATGGCATTCCACACCTCTCCAAACCTCAATATGGTGGCACGGCTCGGCCCCAGACGCTGGCGGAATCGCTACTCCAAAGGGCGCTACTACCACCCAGACTTTAAAGGGACCTTCCGTCCCCTCTTGGAGGAATAGTGTGTGAACTGTCGGATGCCTGTTTCTCATCATTGTGCTGATATGCCCATCAAATGTCCTGAATCCTTTCTTCCTCCGCTCCCTCCTCTAGTCCCTGACTCATAATTCTATTTTTTACTCTCATGCAACAAAATATTTTTAAAGTGTGAATTGGCAAATCGAGGGATTGATGCTCTCTTAATTCTCTACGAATTCTCTAGTCCCTCCAGTAGTCAAAAAGCTAGAATTATTAGCTAGAATGATCTGGTTGGCCTACGCCCCCTCCACTTCCTTTCCCCCAAAGTTGGAAATCCTTAGAACTATTCTCCCTTCCTCCAAATACAGGAGGTAATTATTATTCCATTGGCTAAAGGGGAAGGGCAGTATAGTGTAACTGACAGAGGGCCAGCCTCGGAAAATTGGGAAAAAACCTGAGTTCAAATTCATTTGATTTGACACAAAATGACTAGGACATTGAGTGAACAAATAAGCACTACATAAAAGCCAGTGATTACGATGATAATTTTTCTTTGTGACTCTGGATGAGTCACTTAAACTCTCAGCAATCCCAGTGAATGAATTTACTGAGGAGTGGCTGAGCTGTATCAGAGAAGGGAATTTCCACAATGGAAATGCCTCCAGCCAGTGAAATCCCTGCTTTCCAGTTTTCTCTTATCTTTCCACTTTGGGTAGAGGACCCTTAGGAGACCAAAGACAAGGTGACATTGAATGGCCAGCAGGAAATGTTAGCTCCTTTCAGGCCCCCTTCAGGGTGGTTTATCCATAAGATGCCTTTGCCCAGCCTGAACTGAGACGTCACCACATCCTAGGCTTAGCTGACTACTGAAAGACAAGGGTCCTTCTGCATGGCCCAAGAGCCCTCCAGTGTTTGTGCTGCCCAAATGCAAGGCTCCCTCTCCCTCAAGCGCCTTTCCCGTTGAGCTTTGGCAGTGGTTAGAAGCCTCCCCATCATTGGTTCATCATTAAAGTTCCCCCTTGGCTGAAAGACGGTGCTTTTCTCTGGGTCCTGGATTTTATTTCTGCCTTTGTTGGGGGCGTCTCTCCAAGAAAGCCCAATTGCCTTTGTCTGTGAAGCCCTGCTCTCCTCAGATACACTGGGCTTTGGCTCTCCTCTTGGCTCTGATCTCATCCATCAAACTTTTGGTGCCAATAATGCCCGATTGATTCCCTTTGGGACGACGGCTTAATCTGATTTTCTTGCCTTTTGGAAACTTTACCTAGTTATGTCCTTTCTCCAAAATGGTGGTCAAATTGAAAGGTAGAAGAGAAAACAAGCCAATTCTGCCTGTTTTCCTGTCCTGCTCCTGTCATGGGAGGGAGCAAAAGAGATTTATTTGTTGTTGTTGTTGAGGATTTTTTAAAAATATGGCTCTCTGGGCCAAGTATTTTTTTAGCCTTTACAACTTCTGTCTTAGTAGACAGAAGAGTGGCAGGGGCTAGGCAATTGGGATTAAGTGACTTGCCCAAGGTTACACAGCAAAGAAATATCTGAAGCTAGACTTGAACCCAGGTCCCCTTAACTCCAGCCTTAGAACTCTATCCTCTGAGCCACGTAGCTCACTCACCAGTTTTTTTGTTTAATTTTAGTTCAATAGAATTCCATGGGAATAGGACTGTTTTTTTCCTAAGCAGTCAATCAGTAGTTGTTAAATGCCTACTATGTGCCAGCCACAGGGCCAAATGTTAGATTCCCTAGAAAGGGAAACATTCAAGGTATCTCCAGTGTCAGTAGGGTCATAGAGCATCCAGGCCAGAAGGGACTTCAGAGGTGATCACATCTAGCCCCCTCATTTTGAGACTGAGAGCGCCTATGGGTTTTGTCTTCTGGGTAGTAAATATCAAAGGCAGGATTTGAACCCAAACCCTCTGATTTTAGATCTGTTGAATCCCTCTGGGATTCTTGATATGGGAGTAAATTTACTTTTGTAATTAATTGGTAATTAAATTCCAAGCCCTGGTGACACTGTAGGAAGCCATGGGGGCCAGACTGGGATGAGCATTTGCCTGAGGAGAAGGGGTTCCATTCAGGACCAAGTGGTAGTGGCAGGGATAGGAAAGGGCATCTTTTCTCTTTATATTGTCTTCCAACAGCATAGTACAGGGGGAAAGTACACAATTCTAGAGGAGTCAGGGGACCCGAGATCAAATCCTGCCTCTGACACTGACCAGCTATAGAATCTTGGGCAAGTCATAGTACTGCCTCAGTTTCCTCATCTGTAAAATGGGACAGTAGCCCACAAAGTGACCCCTAAGGTTCCTTCCAGCTCTAGATATACCAGAATCCCCAACAACAGTGGTCTCCTTCCTCTCCCCTGCCTATGGGCTCTGAACCTAGAGTAATGTTGCATATTTATGAATGCTGGTGGGCAATAATGAGGTTAAAACTTGTACGAGGAACTATGACCTCAGCTAGTATTGTCAAGGTTTTTTTTTTTTTTAATTTTAAACTGCTTTCCAAAATAGGTGACTAATAAAGGCTCTTGGGGGAGAGCCAAATCTGTGGCATTGCTGGGTCTCTGCCAACAGAGCAGCTGCTCCTCCTTTCTACCTTTCACTGCCCAGGTCACACTGCCCACAGTTCCCATTTCTGTTGTTTCTCCTTGACATTTGCTTACAGCAGTCCATTTACCCGAGATGAGTGGTACGATGTTAATTAACATATTAATTAATTTATTAGCAGTTAATTAATTAACAGGACATCAGAAACATTCATGAACTCATCCAAGGTCCCACAGCTAGTAAATAATGCCAGCAGCAAAAACCCACAGAGCATTTTAAGGTTTCCAGGGTGTTTCACCTGCATCCTAGGGATCCTATTATCCCCATTTTACAGATGAGAAAGTGAGCTTAAAGAGGATGAGGGACTTGCCCAGGGCTACACAGCTAATTAGTATTCAAGGTAGGATTTGAATTCAGCTCCCTCTGTTTTGTATTTTAAATTTAATTTTTGATTGCAATACAGTAGAAAACTTTTCTTATAGTATTTTTAAATGTTTTAATAATTTTTATTTTCTTATATATTTATCTTTTTATAATAGTTTTAAAATAATATAGTAGGAAAACAAAAACAAAACAGTAGTTTTTAAAAAAATAATACAATAGAAAAACAAAAACAAAACCACTAGATTTCAAGTCCCCTCTCTACTACTCACTTCCTTTGTGATTTGGAAAAGCCATCTCCTCTTGGGGCCTCGGTTTCCCCTCTTTAGGAGGATGAGGATTAATCCTGTGGTTCCCCAAATTTAGTTTATGGTCCTCTATTCTTTGTTAGGAGGAGTTGGGCCAAGTCTGGGAGAGCCCAAGAAGGTTCCTCTCAGCAAAAGAAGCTCATTTTGGGGGGTCAAATTCTTTGCAAGATCAAGGCTTAGCACTTCTTGTTTATTTGTGCAAATATTTGAGCTAAACCTATCACGTGTGCTGCATGAGTTGCATTTAGAGTAAATGAAATGATTTCTAAATTTTCTGTTATCTGCCATGACATAATACGTCAAACTTTGTGGCACGCCCAGTGGAGCTGATGGCCAACTAGAGTTTGGGCCACGGACCAGCCAAGCTCTGAGATCCCTTCAGCTCTAAGCCCTCTGAGTCAGGACCAACACACCCTGAAGGCTCACTGGGGTAGGTCAGGCGTGATCTCAGGGGCATCCAGGAGCTTGTTTAATTCTCCAAAATGGGATAAGAAAGAGCTGAAGTGTGTCAGGCTGTGGGGTTTTGAAGCACCTTGAATTATAGGTCAGCATTAAAAAGTTTTCTTTGAGGGATGGCTGGGTAGCATGGTGGATAGAACGTCGGACCTGGAGTCAGGAAGACTTGGGTTCCAATGTGGCCTCGGATACTTCCTGGGCAAGTCATTTCACCTCGCTTGCCCAGCCCTTGCTGCTCTTCTGTCTTAGAATTGGTACTAAGACAGAAACTGAGTTTAAAAAAAAATCTTTTTTTGGTTGAGAGTTTTTTTTTAACCTATTGGTCATCCTGGTTGGGGTTCCTTAGATCAGCTGATATTAACTTCTCCATCCTCAGCTCAGAGAATATTTGGGTTTCTTTTGGGGTGGAGGTAAGTGTCTTTTGTAATAATACTGTACACTTTCAATGTAATTCAACAAATATTTATTACCACTTACCACGTGCCAAATGCTAGGAATCCCTGGTGTCAGGAGGACCTGAGTTCAAATTCAGCTTCAGAAACTTACTAGCTCTATGACCCTAATCATTTAATCCTGCTTTTTATTCATTTAAAGCAATCTGCATATTTATTCTTTAATAGTATCAGCAGTTTTAGACACCATAAACACTTCCCCCCAAAACAACCCCCACAGTGATTGCACAATTCCACGTACGTAATAGTGATTATGACTGATATATCAGTTAAATATATCACTTTATCCATTATTTTCAGAAGTGTGCTTTAATAGCTTGATGCCATCTTTGTCCATTGCATTACAGTTTCTTCAACTGTAAAATGAGCTAGAGAAAGAAATGGTAAATTTCTTCTATAAAATTCTGGTAAAATTCTTCTATAAAAATATTCTAGTATCTTTGCCAAGAAAACCCTGAATGGTATCTTGAAGAGTCAGACAATGGGGGCAGCTAGGTCGGTAACACAGTGGCTAGAGCACCAGGTCTGGAGGTGCGAGAACCTGGCTTCAAATATGATCTCAGACAATTCCTATCTGTGTGACCCTGGGCAAGTCACTTAACCCTGACTGCCTAGCCCTTGCTGCTCTTCTGTTTTAGAATAAATACTAAGATGGAAGGTAAGGGTTAAAAAAAAAAGTCAGACATGACTGAAAGGAATACAGAGACAAAACCAAACCACTCCCTGTCCCCAGGGAGGCTGTATTCTATTGGGGGCAATAATCTCAAGTGTAGGGGGTCCCTGGCTTGAAGGGGTCTCAGACACACAGCCACCATCATCGTTGCTAGGGTCCCGGGGAGCTCCAAGCTAACACTGCTCAATGCTTGCTTCCACTCTTTTCCCCTGACAGCTAACTCTCTGATGGTGTGTTTGTTTGTGTCTGTGTCTATTTGCTGTTTTTGTCTGTCTGTTTCCTTTTCTAGGTTGTAGCTCCTGGGGCTGCCTTGCATGTGTCCTCGGCTTTCCCCCCTCTCTCCTAATCGACTTCTCAACTCCAAACAGTTGCCTCTGCTGACTAAAATGCCAACCTGGATTTTTTGCATTAACCAGGGGGAAGCAACCTCCGCCTCGCCGAATCCTTTTCTCCAAAAGTATTTTTTAAAACAAAAATCTCCTTCCTGTTTTTTTGTTGTTGTTTTTGTTGGTTTGGGATTTTTTTTTCTTTTTGCTTGTATAACACACTACTTTTTGGGAAATAACTCCTTCACTAACTGTTGGATCTGGCTGCCTGTGTTTATTTCCCCCCACAATGCACTTTGATCAGCTTTGGAGACTCTCCTTGATGTACCTGCTGGGTTAGAGGCCATTCTTTCTCACTATTCCCCTCTTACCAAGGCAGAAGGCTGGAGCCCATGGCGTAGGGATGAGGGATGTTTGCCGTCTGCCCTACAAGCAGCAAAGTTGTAGCAAGAACCTAGAAATGGATCTGAGAAAGATTTCCAGCCCTTTCGCCCAAGGGACACAGTTGCAAGAGTGCCCGTTCTGGACTTAGTGGGTCCAAATGCCATCTCTGCCCCGACTGCCCATGTGACCTTAGACCAAGCACTTAACCCATCGGGGTCTCTAAAGGCTCCCCTTAAATCAGGGTTCTTAACCTTGTTTGTATTCTAGACACATTGGGCAGCAGTCTGGTGAAGCCTCTGGACCCATTCTCAGGGGCTCTTTTCAAATGCTTAAAATAAAATTATAGGATTACAAAGGAAACCAATTCTACTGAAATGCAGTGATCAAAATTGTTAAAAAATAGTTCACAGACTCCAGCCTTAAATCCATGGTCCTATGATCAGGAAGACTTTGACCACTCCAGGGCGAAGTCTTCCTGATCATAGGACTGTGGAGACTCCACTCCATGGGGGGAAAAAAAATCTCCCACAGTTGCTGCTTCTGTTCCTTGGATGACGAGCCTGGAAATGGGAGCTCCTGGGTTCTAACCTGGCCTCAAATACTTCCTAGATGTATGATCTTGGGCAAGTCACTTAACCCCAATTGCCTAGCCCTTGCCACTCTTCTGCTTTGGAATGGATACTCAGTATTGTTTCTAAGACAGAGAGTAAGGTTTAAAAAATGGTGGATGAATGGTGGATGTCACAAGAGCTATCCTTAAGTTTGCTTGTCTCACAAGCTTAGGGTCATCTCATATCTACAGGAACAATATGGGGTCCTCACAGTTAATGCAAACTCCTTTTAATATAGGAAAATGAGAGGGTGTGTGTTGCAGTGGCAAAACAGATTGGATTAGGAGTCAGAGATCCTGAGTTCTGACCCTTTCTCAGTTCCTGACTCCCTACGTGTCCTTGTGGAAGTCAGTTTCTTCTCAGAGCCTCAGTTACCCCATCTGTAAAAATGAAGGCAATAGGAGAGATGATCTCAGAGATCCCTCCCAAACCGTAGTTATTGTATGTGACTCCAATGCAAGCTCAGGGTTGTAGTGTGCTGTGAATTAGGACCACAAGAATTCCCTGATGTGAAGCAGGACATCTGCAGCCATCTTGCTTGTGTCTCTGAGTTTGCTATTACTTTTGGAAAGTCATTTAAAAAAACAACACAGTATTTTTTCCTAAAAAGATGTCTCTGTGCCTTTTGTTTTTATATATGAATTATTCCCAGATATGCCTCACTTCCTCATATCCCTGCAAAGCCAGCCTTCTGTTGTAACAGGAAAAAAAATAGACGATTTAGTAAAGCCAACTCATAGGGACTGTATGCAACATTCTGTGGCCACAGCCACCCACCTCTCCAACCCAAAAGGAGATAATAAAGCCATTATTTTCATAAAAATGACCCTTTGTGGTTCTCTACTCAAAAATATGGTGCTTTAAGATTTGTGAAGCACTTTACAAGTATCATCTCGCTTGATCCTGAGGGTATTGTTATCCTCATCTTATGGCTGGGACTCTGGAGACTTAAGGGAGGTTTAAATGACTCACCCAGGGCCACACACACACACACACACACACACACACACACACACGCACAGAGTAAATCACTGAGTTGAGACTGGAATCTGGGCTTTCTGACTCTTAGGCTTCTTCTTCTTGTCCAGATACCTGAAGCAGTTTGCATCGAGTCTTTTTTTGTCATGAGACTCCGTCCTTCACTCTACTTCCTCATCCCCCTCTGTTCCCCCTACACCCAAAACATGAGGGACATCTTCTGGTCCGCCAAGACCAATGCCCATAAAATCAAAATGGCGGCTCGCCTTCCTTCTCCATCAAGTGGAAGTGGTAGAAAGACGCCCTGGCCTTGTTTCTGGTGAAATCCTTCTGACCCTTTGGTTGGATGCCTGGGTTCTTTGTCAGACCATAGAGCCAATAGAGATAAACCCACCCCATCCCTCACCTGTTTTAAAGGTTTAGTGACTCCAGCAGGAAATCCCAAGGGGCTAAAACGTGTTTCTCTTCCTTTTTTCAGCATTAACAGTAGCAAAGTTGTGTCCCGGTTTGAAAGGTTTGGCATGGGCATCCCGGAGTCCAGTAACCCAAAGATTTAGCCTGGTGTGCAATGATTCTCACTGCTGTTGATTTTTATTATCTTTTGTGGGTTTGTTGTTCTCCCCTCTTATCTCTGTCCCCCACCCCAAAAAAGAACTCAACTCTGCAAAACGTCAGCCACCTTCTTAGAATCCAGCCAACCAGGAGCCCATCGATCTGTCATCGTGTCCGAATGTTTGCCCACACATACATTTGTCTCCTGAATCGAGACCTTCGCCCAGTGTATGTGTGTCTGTGGGTATACACAGATATGTGTCTATTTATATACATAGTATATACATGTGTATAAAGACATATATGTTCACGTATGTATATGTGTAGATTATACGTGCATATGTGTGTATCAAATCCAGACAGACAATGAGTTTACATGGAACATTTCTATTGAATGAACGTGGGGTATTGGTTTTTTTTTTTACAGATAATAATAAAAGTGACCCAAGTGTCTACAACATGAATGTTTAGCTGACCTGAATGGTAGTGTCGGATGAAAGGGAATCCCTGAAATCCATCAGGCTACCCAAGCTGGGACAGATGGAATAGCTAGAAGGGCTCTGAGGTGGGTGGCCAGGAGGGGGTGAAGCAAAGAAAGATTGGATTTCTTGGGAGGAAGGGGAGGAAACGTCCTCCAAGCAAAGTCTGCTGGGCAACCATTTGTCAGGTACATTATAGAGGGGAGCCTTTTTGGTTATGGTTTGGTGAACTAGATGGTCTCTGAGGTCCTTCTGGCCCAGACATTCTGGAATTCCAACTCGGCCTCTATTACTTGGACCCTAACCTTACCACTTGCTGCCTTCCATGAACTATGGAAACTGGCCCTTAATAGGGAAGATCCTTGAGACATATAGAACAGCAAAATACAATGGAAAAGATGGTATCTAAAACTAGAAGACCTGAGTTCTAATCCTATCTCTGATCTTTCCTAGCTATGTGACCTTGGGCAATCTACTTTCTCGAAGCCTCAGTTTCCTTACCTGTAAACTGAGGAGGTTAGGCCAGATGGCTTCTGAGTCTCCTTCCAGCTCTAGGTCTGTTGTTTGAGTCCTGACATGGGAAATGTGGACAAGTTATTTCCCCTCCCTGAGACTCAGTTTCTCCATCTGTAGAATGAGGGTGTTTCACTAGATGTGGAACTTTTCAGTTCACATCTATGATCCTATGATCCTTCATTCT
This sequence comes from Monodelphis domestica, assembly GCF_027887165.1. NCBI lineage: Eukaryota > Metazoa > Chordata > Mammalia > Didelphimorphia > Didelphidae > Monodelphis > Monodelphis domestica. The sequence continues at coordinate 505,879,963 of NC_077228.1, forward strand.
GCTGGCTTTCCATTCAGGGATCCAGATCAGTGGTTTCCCATTCAGGGATCCAGATCAGCACTGAGCTGGAAGAGAATGCCCAAGCCAGTTTTTCTCACCCTCTCCCCAGGAATTCCCTCCAGATTAGATTACAGGAGCTGTGGGGAAGCAGGTACAGTACTGAGCTCTGTCTGCTGCTGCCACCCTCCTCAGTATGTGTCTGTAGTTGTTTCCTGGAGTTGTCAGGAAGGTGTAGGAAGGTGGAGCTGGCTTCCTGCATTCTGCCTGATTGGGGAAGTAGGAAATAGAACAAAAGTGAGCACTAGAGGTCCTTGGCCCAGCTGAGGGCAGAGGTAACTAGTGGAGATGAGGAATAAAGAGAATAGAGTCACCAGGAGCAGTAGAGTCTCATGTATCCCTTCTCCCCTTCCTCCAAAACACAGCCACTGATTTTGCCTCAGTATCCCCTTTTAGCCTTTTTTGATTGGTATTTATTAAGCACTACTATGTTCTGGGCAATAGAGGTATAAGTACAATACAAAGAATGAAACAACCCCTTCTCTTGAGAAGTTTATGTTCTAATAAGAAGACAAGTACCTCTCGACAGGGGCTTTTTAAATTCATTCAACAAGGCATTTATTAAAGACCTACTATGTGCTAGATTCTGAGATGCAAAACCCCAAACAAGTGCCTACCCTCAAGGAGCTTACACTCTTCTAGATTTCAGCTGTATTCTATTTGGGCACAGCCCAGCTTAAGAGTTGCTAATTGTCACGGGTGTCATTCCACTAAGAATGGCTAAGGATAGAGAGTCCTATCACATTGTTTGAAAAGCACCCAAGGGTAGATGGGCAAATCAGCCCTAGAGAAGAGGTGCCTCAGAGGAGTATTAGATCTCAGAGGAGAGAGGAAGAGAGAAGCCAAGACCCTGGAACATGGCAGTATATGTGGATTTGAATCCAGTTGAGAAAGAGGGAGAGATCCTAGCACCCAAGATTTTGACTTCACAGAGTCCAACTAATCAAAGGGTTATTAACCTTTGCTGTGTCCTGGACCCATTGGGCAAAAGCCTGGTGACATGGGTGGACCCAAAAGGATGAATCTGTCAAAATTAAGTTTTCGTTTTTGTTTTAAACCCTCACCTTCCCACTTAGAATCAATACTGTGTATTGGTTCCAAGGCAGAAGAATGATAAGGGCTAGGCAATGGGGGTCAAGTGACTTGCCCAAAGTCACACAGCTGGGAAGGGTCTGAGGCCAGCATTTGAACCCAGGACCTTCTAGGTCTGGCTCTTAATCCACTGAGCTTCCTAGCTGCCCCAGCAGAATTATGTTTTTAAATGAATAAAATAAAATATGGAAGATTACAAAGAAACCAAATCTCTTGAAATATATTATCAAAATAGTTTTTAAAATTCATAGACCTTTGAAATCTATCCATAAACTTTTAGAGGGTTCACAGGTGAAGAACCCCTGATCTAATCTAACCCTCTATTTCTTTTTGTTGTTGTTAAACTCTTATCCTCTGTCTTAGTATCCATTCTAAGACAGAAGAGTACCAAGGACTAGGCAATTAGGGTTAAGTGACTTGTCCAGGGTCACACCCCTGGAAAATGTTTCTGATGAGGCCCTTAGAAAGGTGAACGACTTGCCCAAGGTCACATGAGTAGTATCTAGGGTGGGCTTTGAACCCTAGGCCTCTGATTCCAGAGTATGGTAGTCCTTACACAGGTGGATTTGGACTCAATTACTGGGGTTTTAGAATAGACACAGACAACGCTTGTAGTTTGGCCGCCTCCCTACCCCCCTACCCAAAATGGGATTCAAAAAATGGAGGGTATCAAGGGGAAGGCCTGGCTTAAAAGACCTGAGGAGGTCTAATCTTTGACCCCATCCCAGACCTTGACTAAGGCCAGCATCCTGAATAGTGCCTTTCTTTATTGATACAAAAAGAGCTCCAGAGGCTCTATAAAGAGGTCAAACTCAGCCTCATGCCATTCTGGTCCCTGTGGCAGCTAAGTCTTTTTCTTTTAAACCCTGTCTTAAAACCAATGCTATGTATTGGTTCCAAGGCAGAAGACCTAGGAGATAAGTGACTTGCCCAGGGTCACCCAGCTAGGAAGTATCTGAGGCCAGATTTGAACCCAGGACCTTTTGTCTCTAAACCTGGCTCTCAATCCACTGAGCCACCCAACTGCCCCAGCAGTTAAGTCTTAAGGTCTTCCCAAAGAATGAAGGAGAGGGAAGTGATTATTCCTCATGCTCATCCCTCTTCCCCTATTCTTCATCTTCACCACCTGCCAATAGGACCTGGTGCTCACTCTATCTTTAACCTACATCTCCTCAATCAGTCCTGAAGGATCACCTCCTGCCCCCCTCAACCCCGACTCTAAATAAGGAACAAGCTCCTTAAAACCTTTCTTCATAAATGTTCACGTCAGTGACACATCATCCCCTCTTCCCAGGAGGGATTCCTACCCTATTCCCAGACCTGTGAAGGTTACAAGGTATCTGAGAAAGGAGGAAGTCCTCTGGAAATGGGGGAGGAGATGAGACCTCCCCATTCTGGCCCTTCCTTTGGGAGTCACCCCCTGCAGGTCCAGATCGGCCGCTAAGGACAGATCACTAAGCGGGTGATCCTGCTGGCCTTCCCCTCTCTCTCTCTCTCTCTCTCTCTCTCTCTCTCTCTCTCTCTCTCTCTCTCTCTCTCTCTCTCTCTCTCTCTCTCTCTTTCTCTCTCTCTCTCTCTCTCTCTCTCCCTCCCTCCCTCTCTCTCTCCCTCTCTCTCTCTCTCTCTCTCTCTCTCTCTCTCTCTCTCTCTCTCTCTCTCTCTCTCTCTCTCTCTCTCTCTCTCTCTCTCTCTCTCTCTCCCTCCCTCTCCCTCTCCCTCTCTCCTTGCACCTTGGCAGAGAGGAAGTTCTTTCTGAGCACTTCCCTTCTTTTGCCCCTGATCTTAGTATCCATGTCATACGATGGCCAACCCAAAACATCCCTCAGAGGCCAGCTAGTCCTTGTTTTTAGGGAGGACGAACACCAAAACCATGGGAAGGGAAAGGATCGTGAATGAGTTATTTTAGGCTTAATGGGAACTCCAAGCTGGGTCTCCAGACCCCCAGCTCAGTACTCACTAGAGGAAGAAGGCAGAGCTGCTTCTATCTGTTGCATTTAGTTATACGTGTCCATCTGTGTGTGTGTGTGTGTGTGTGTGTGTGTGCGCGCGCATCTGAATCTGTTGGAATTTTCCAGGCTGGCCCCCACTCCCACCCCAACCTTTCCAGTGTAAGGAATAGGGTTTTCTCCAGACCTTCAGGGTGCTGATGGCTCGCAATCTGCTGTCTGATATAGTCACAGGCTATTCCTTGGCTTTATATCATTCAAGCATCCTCCTCCACCCCAGAGGCGACTGGTTTGCACCTCCCTGGACAAGATGGAGTGAACAGTGAGCGGGGCTTTCAGTCAGAAAGATCTGGGTTCAAGCCTTAATCCTTTGTTTCAAATCCCTCTTGAAAGGGATCAGAGTCACCTAGCATTTGCGAAGCCCCTGCTTTGGGCCAGGCACTGTGCTAAGCAAGCACTAGGGATACAGAGAACAATACCACAGTCCATCCTGGCCTTGGGATCCCGAGCAAATCTTTTAGCCCTTCCCTTCCCTCTGCCCCAAGGAATTCTCTGAAGAGCAAATGCCATTCTGCATGGTAGAAAGTTTCCTCACTGGGACTTCCCTACACCAATGAACTAACAAGTCCATCTAAAAGAAAAAGTGGGGCAGAAGTACACAATAATGAATGAGCGGTTCGGGAGCCTGGGTCAAGGTCAGGGCCTGGGAACTGGGCTCAAGAGAACCGAACCGCTAACCTCAGACTGGCCCTGGTGCCTCTCCTCTCATGGGTGAGTGGGATGGATTTCCCAGAATGAATGTAAACACTGGTGTTGCTTTGGCAGCCAAGAGTAGCCCTTAGGTACTGAGTGACTCCATTACTGAGTCAGACTGGGGTTAACCCCCTTTTCCAATTCATTTCTTTTCTATTTAGTAAAGAATGGAACCAGCAAGCATGTGAACTTGCCTCCTCTCCTTTCCCTGCCTGCTTCTGTGTGCGTGTGCGTGTGTGTGTGTGTACATGTGTGTGCATGCGTGTGTGTTTGGGGGGTAGAGGGTTCAATTTTTAAAGGTGAAGAAATCACCTGAAGCATTTCACCCCCATTCGCTTCTTTGTTCGTCTTTCAAGGTGACTGTGAAAATGAATCCCATCTGAATTGCTTACATGTGTCTGTTTCCCCATTTTGTCTATGAAAGATAACGAATACTGTGAATTAATGGCAACCATCTGAGGGCGAAACCCTGGAGTCCTCCATGGACTGAAAAGACCTCTGAGTAGGACCCTGTTTGGGAACTGGTCCGTAGCCATTTATTTTTGAAAGGAAGGTCCAAATCCAAACTTTGCTTGAGATGGAGCAAACCTTAAGGCCTTAGGAGTCACTTCCTAATCCCAGGCAAAGCCTCCCAGCCCCAAGGAGTTCCTGTCTCCTAGCAACCCCTTTCCCATCTCTCCTGATGCTGGGTGGCGCACTCTCTTCTTGGATGTCCAACATGGTGGTTTGAATTCTAGTGGGTTCTAACTTCTTCTACGAATGGCAATAACAGACTGGATTTCTCAACAGTCATTCCTGAAACATGCATGAAGCAATGGAGTCATTTGGCGGCGCTTCTGATGTTTCTTGGGATATTTAAAGATGCGCCTAGCCCTGTTGGCTTATATTTTTGTCTTGAGTTCTTGCTAACTTTTGGGGGCACACAAATGTGAAACTGGTGCGGGAGGAGAAGGGGAGCTGGTGTAATACTGCTACATCCTCTGAGATTTCACCCATGTGTGTAAACATGGAGTCTCAGAGGGTTAAAAAATGGACTGTTTGTTTCTTTTTTGAATGTGATGTAAAATTTGTACAGCAAAAATTTTTATATTTTCTATCAACTGAGTTTGTCTTCCACAGATGCTTTTAATTTAATTAAAATGGTTAGTGTTATTAACAAGTGTGTTGTATTAGTCGTATGTTACTGGCAGGAGTACCCTCGGTGCCAATGGAATTCTGATTATTTGGAGAGCTCTTCAGTGAATAAAATAGATATGCTCCATCAAACTACGGTCTTCCAGACTCTGTGTCTGTTCTTGCTTCATTGCAGCCGGGACTGATGCATGTCAACGATGTGACTCAAAGGATAACTCTCACTGGCATGGGGAAGAGAATGAGGAAGGAGACACAAGTCTGCCAGAACATGAACCCTTTGGGGCCAAGGGGGGACACAAAGGAAAGAGGGAAGGTGATCCCAGACCCCAAGAAATTGTGTATGGTAGTATATAAGAACCATATGGGGCCCTAAAGGTCACCTGGGGGGGGGGGTCTGATGTCCCACCTGGTCCAGGGATCCTCTTTAAAATCCTGTTACTATGGCAGCAAGGTGGTGCAGTAGATAGAGTGAAAGGCCTGGAGTCAGAAAGACCTGAGTTAATATCTTGCTTTAGATTCTAACCATGTGACCTTGGACAAGTCACTTAACCCCTGCCTCAGTTTCCTCATCTGTAAAATGGACATAACCATGACACTTCCCTCTAAGGGTTGTTGTGAGGCTCAAATGAGATGGTATTTATAAAATGCTTAGCACAAAGCATGGCATATAGTAGGTACTTAATAAAATGTGATCTAAGTGAACATTTTCTTTTAAATTTGTTCCATAAATATTATAAATTTATTTTAAAATTAAATTTGAATAAAATTCATTGATAAATACCAAGTGCATCATCTTTGATTCTCACAATAACCCTGGGAAGTAGATATCAGGATATTATTACATTATTACATAATATAATCATATAGTCTCATTATATAGTATTATTATTATCCTCAGGTTATGTGACTTATCCCACATGTCATAGCAGAGAGAGGCCCAGACTTGGAGTTGAAAACCTGAGTTCAAGTCCTATGTCAGATTCTTATTAGCTCTGTGATCCTGGACGAATCATTGTACCTCTTATTGACCTGTGACAACTCTGTAAGACTATGCTAGGTGAGCTCCAGATCTGCTTCAGAGTTGATGAAATCACAGGTGTGGACCAAACATTTTAATGTGACTTGCCCAAGGTCACAACTCCTGATTCCAAGTCCTTCCACTATGGAGTGTTATCTGGAACATAAAATGGGGTCATTTGGGGTGAAGGGCTGCAAATACGTATTACCCAGAATGCAGAAGCAAATAATATGAGGGAAGCTGCACCTTGATATGCAGGGGAAATTTGACCTAAGAAAACACAACATGCAAAAATCTGAATTTTCAAAGCAAATCAATTAAAGGTTGACTACTTGTTTCACAAAAATATTCTTGTCTCTTATGACAGTTGACCACAACAGGACTTTACTTTTATATTAATTAACCAGTTTCCTGCATGCATTTAAAGTTAGCCACACAGAAAGTATTGGAAAGTTTGTTTCAAAGTAGGATGGAGTAGAAAGTGTGCAATAGAGGTAGAAGGACTGGCAAAAAGCCTTTGGGGAACTAGTAATCATTTAGGAAAAGATGGGTAGGTGTGAGACAGAAAACTTGATAGTATATGATATCCTAATGTAGAAGGGAGATATCAATGTATTCTGTAAGGACTCCAGGGAGGAGATGAAACAGGAGTAAAACTGAAGGATGGAGGAGAGGAGAGAACATTCCAGGTTGGGTATTTAAAAGGGATTATAGGTAAATCCTAATATGTCATCAATTCTTTGCAATAATTGGGATATGAGAGAGGGGGAATAAAGATCCTACCATAGTCCTATGAAATCAAAAACAAGATCCAAATACATAAACCAGGAAGCAATAAAGCAAAAAAAGAAAACTATAGATGCTCTGTCTAATGATTTTTTTGTGTGCAAAAATTGAATAAAACATTAGCAGAGAGGTTACAGAAAAACCTTAAAGATTATAGACCATGACTAAGTTGGATTCATACAAGGAATGCAGAGTTCAATACAAAGAAAACTAGACATAATAGGCTATATTAATAGTAGGACAATATTAAAATGACATTAATCAACAGATCTAGCAAATCTTTTGACAAGACCCCATGTCCTTTATGTTAAAAACACAGAAATAGAGGGCAGCTAAGATGGCTCAGTAGATCGAGAGCCAGGCCTAGAAATGGGAGGTCCTGGGTTCAAATGTGGCCTCAGCCACTTCCTAGCTATGTGAACCTGGACAAGTCATTTAACCTTCATTCCCTAGTGCTTCCTGCTCTTCTGCCTTGGAACTAATACACAGTATTGATTCTAAAATGGTTGGTAAGGTTGGTTTCTTTAAAGCACAGAAATAAATAGTTTTTTCCTTAATAGAAGTAGTATCTCTCTCATATACATATATATATATATATATATATATATAATTTTAATAAGATAGTATTACCCATATTTGAAAAGTAGTAAAAACTTTTCCCAATAAGATTGGGGACAAAGCAATAACATCCATTTTCACCTCCTTATTTGAAATAGTTCTAAGAAGTCTAGCCATAGCAATAGATAAGAAAAATAAATAGAGGGAATATGTATAGGCAAAAAAGGAACTAAAATTCATTTTAACAAATGATGTGATTTCCTTGGAGAAAACTAGAGAGTCACCTAAGATTAATCGAAGACAATAGCTTCAATGATGTAGTGGGATCTAAAATAAACCTACAAAAATCATCAGTCTTTATATTACCAAGAAAATCCAATGAGAAGAGATTTTAAAAATGAAAACATTCAAAACCACAATAGAATATTTAAAAATTCTTGGAGGCTTGATTACCAAGACATACAGGATTTTTTAAAAAATAGAACTATAAAACATTTTTTTATGGAAATAAAGATTTAAATAATTGGAGGGACATCCATTGTTCATGGCTGGACCCTGCCCAATTCTAGGCCCCAAAGTTGTTACTAAACATGCAGACCTCAGGATCACAAGTCTGATTAAAGTTTCCAGAACCTCTGACCATAAGGTGACCATGACTACTGACTATTAAAGTTGCCATTCCACTGAATAGTTTATTAAACTCACTATGTTTGCTGACCCCAAGTTCACTAAGTCCCAAGCTAAGGTGACCAAGTCCAACTCTGTGGAAAATTTGTGGAAAAATAGAAAAATTGATTAGTGGACTGGATTAGGTACACAAAACCCTGCAGCAATCAAATGGTATAAGAAAGTGTTCAATAAATCCCCAACTACCAATTACTGGGATAAGGACTCACTAATCAATGGACACTGCTGAAAAAACTGGAAAGCAATCTGGCAGAAATTAAATTTAGGACAACCTATACCACAATAAGTTCTAAATCAATTTGTTTTAAAAGTCCTTTCATAAATAGGTTAGAGATTAGAAGAGACACCTCTCATATCTATGTATAGAAGAAGAGTTCTTGACCCAAGGAGGGGAAGAGAAGACCACAGGAGATAAAATGGAAAATCTTGCATAAAACTGAACAAGATTTTACATATGCAACAGCAATGCAAAGAGAATTAGAAGGAAAAGTTAAAAGGGAAAAAATATTTGGAGCAAATTTCTCTTGCAAAGGTCCGTTATCCAAAGATCCAGTAAACTGATACAAATGTATGAGAACAAGGCCCATTCCCCCTTAGATAAATGGTCAAGTGAAATGAACAGGAATTTCTCAAAAAAAGAAAGGCAAGTTATCAATAACTCTTTCCTTAGGGGAGGAGGAAAAAGAACTTCTGTGTGACTCTGTGGGGTGGGGAGAGAGAGAGGTAATGGCCCCTGCAGATGATGCTAATAGCTGTCTTACCACCCCAACTAGTCTCTCATCTGATCATATACCCCTGGCCACCTCTGTTTCTTCTTTGTTCTGTAAATTCTTTCTTGATCTTTTTTTTTTTTAAACCCTTACCTTCTGTCTTGGAATCAATACTGTATGTTGGCTTCAAGGCAGAAGAATGGCAAGGGCTAGGCAATGGGGTTAAGTGACTTGCCCAGGGTCACACAGCTGGGAACTGTCTGAGGTCAGATTTGAACCCAGGACCACCACCCCCTTCCGTCCCTAGGCCTGACTTTCAATCCACTGAGCTACCCAGCTGCCCCCGACTTCTTTCTTGATCTTGGGTCAATAAATGTTGGAGTGTTGGAAACAGAATGAGCCAGATTACAACCTTAAACACTTTCTTAAAAAGTCCTTACCATTCTTCTGCCTTGGAACCAATACACAGTATTGATTCTAAGACAGAAGGTAAGGGGTTATGTGTACAGAAGGTAATGGGGGTTAAGTGACTTGCTCAGGGTCACACAGCTAGAAAGTGTCTGAGGCCAGATTTAAACCCAGGACCCCCTGTCTCTAGGCCTTGCTCTTTATCCAGTGAGTCACTTAGATACCCTACCTTCTACCCTTTTAGAAGTCAGAAGAGTCACCAGAGAATGGTTCAGCAACAAGAGTTCCAAGTGAAGAAACTCCTCATTGGGTCCCTGCAAATAAAAGGGAACTCTTTTATATTGCCTTTACCTTTGTCCCCAGTGAGAGGCTAATGCAGTTTCTTTTCCTCACTCGGAAGCCATCAAGGAAGGGAGAGCTTTCATTCATTCTTGCTTCTTGTGTGCATACTCAGTAACAGTTAAGCAGCCAACTAAGTGCTTTTTTCATTGCCATACATCAAGCCAGAAAGGAAACTGGCAGAAAAAGCATGCACATTCTTCAGATCAGGCAATGAGCCCTCTATTACCCATCAACACATTTTTAGAACCAAACTCTCTTTCTCCACATGGACTAATTCCAAGGGAAACATAGTGTATATGCTTCAAGAACTGGATCCTTATTGGCTAGACCTTCAACACAGACACACACACACACACACACACACAGATACTCCATGTGTATAAATTGTATACACACACCAGCAATGGAACAGAGATTTGATTCTCTCCTGCCCCACTCCCTAGTATGTAATCAGAGATAACAATGTTAATTTGTGACTAAGTTGTTACTATTATTATCTCTTTTACAAAGTATGGACCTCTATGGTTGAATTTGAAGGGGCAATTCCATAGTGTGGACTCCCTTAGATACTTTCAATAGATAAGAGTATCTAGTGTTAGAGAGAGGATAGAAACTCGTCCAGTAAGAGATACACTATCTAGCAACTATTCTATCTATATAGAATCAGTCCTAGAGTCTGTCTCTTGTTCAGTAAATTGAGTCAGATCTAGAGGGAGGTCCTGGGTTCAAATATGACCTCAGACACTTAGCTGGGTGACCCTGGGCAAGTCACTTAACGCTGATTGCCTAGCCCTTACTGTTCTGACTTGGAACCAATACACAATGATGATTCTAAGATGGAAGGTAAGGGTTTATAAACAAATAAACAACCAAATAAATACACAAACAAATAAATAAACAGACAAATAAATAATAAAGATACACAGTGTTGAAGGTTAAGGGTTTAAAAAAAAGTTTGTCTCTTTGACAGAGTTTTGAGAGGGCAGAGACACCCATGCTTCAGATGACACCTATTCAGAGAGGCAGCCACTCTTCCAAACTTGGAAGTAGTTTTAAGGAGTGGGACTTCTGAAAGAGGAAAACTTGAATTAGCCATGGGCTTAAAAGAGATAGCTCAGGCAACTCAAAGCTGCTTTACAAAGAGGAGCAGATTCTGGGACCCAGATGAGTAGCCTGTCCTGAAGAGACATTGGGTTCAAAGAGAAACACCATGAAAACCCCATGGACAGAGAACGGTCCTGTAGTTCTAGATTCATGAGTTGCCTCAGCCATATGTGTTTCTTACATATATGTCTCATGTGAAAGGGAATTCTTCATTTTCTTTGTCTATTTTTAATTAATCAACCAAAAATGTAAACACTCCTACTTAATACTAAGCAAGGGAGTTCAAAAATCAGTTACTTGGAGCTCCACCCTTTTAACTCAATCAGTCAGAAACTTGTGAATTCTTTGATAAGAGTTTACGCCCTCAGAGTATGAGAGGTGACAATGCTAGAGGTGACTGCCCTGCCCCTGGGCAGTTCTAGGCAAATTTAAAGACTGCAATTGGTTTCCATAAAGTGGAGGAAGGGATAGGAAGTGACACGGAAAAAGGACTATAAAAAGTCCTGAACTTCCTGACCAAGGGGTCTTCAGCTTGAATCTTCGGCTTAGAGCTTTGGCTGGTGACTTGCCTCTTGGAGGTGACCTTGGCTTTGGGGACTGCTCCTTTGATCTTCGACTTGGATCTTCTCCTGGTGAGTTGGCTTGGACTGGGATTTTGGCTCTTGGACTGCTTCTGGGAGGACTGCTCCTGGATCTTCTCCTTTGGAGTACATCTTGGGTGAGTGAGTAGCTGGCCTTCCTTTCCTGGCTTCTATAGAGATTAGTTCTGGAAAGGCTTTCCCCTCTTGGAGAAGACCACATGAGTGGAACACCGGGTCCTCCTGCCAAGGGTTAACAAGCCTTGCCAACCTGAGCCAGGCACTAGGGCAACATTTAGTGTGATAGGCTAAACATCCTCTCTATCCTCTTCTTATATTTCTCTACTTTCACCCTTTCCACTTCTTTTGTAAATAAAGTTACTAAAAGTCATTTTGGCTTGAGCTATATTTTTAAGTTGGTGATCACAATATTATCAGAATTCTCATACATTTAATCAAACTCTTAATTCCTTACACTTACTATCATTACACTATAAGTTTTTGATCATTCTTCCTATTAATAGTGTTTTTTAAAAGTATGCTTCAAGCTCATGAAGGAAATCTTTTATATCTCTGCCACTTTAGTAAATGCCTTGGCTAAGAGTCAATTGGTATCTGTGACCGACTTTCAATGAAAGCATACCAGTGGGGGCTCATGAGCTTTAGTTTTAGAAAGATGATCCCACTGGCTACCCTAGAAACTGGGGTAGCATTCACCCTCTTGGGACTACAAAGATGAGTGCAAATTGAGCAGAGTGGTCAATATTCAAACCTAAACACATATGCACACATTGAATATATGTATATATGCATAATTGTATTTTCACTTAAAATAATTTTTGTTTTTCTTGATTTTTAAAATGTTACTTAACATTATTCAACACATCCCTTTCTCCTTCCCAAATAATTTTTCCATTTACCAAAGAAGAACAAGTAATAAAGCTCAGTAAAACTAACACATATAGAGTTTTACATTCTATGCAGTATTTCATACCTTTGGCTCTCTACTGAAGCAAAAGAAGGGAGAAAGATGCCTTCTCATATCTCTTCCCCAGTGGCTAAATTTGGTAATTATAATTTCACAGGATTAAATTTCAATTGTGTTATTGTCATTCTTTTTATATTCCATATCTATATGAGTGTTGTTTTCCTGGTTCGGTTTATTTCTCTTTTCATCAATTTCTCTAAGTCTTCCCCTCCTCTGTATTCATCATATTTGTTGTTTCAGAATACAATGATATTTTGCCACATTTGTGTGTCACAAAATATTTAGCCATTCCCCCAAATAATGGACATTAACCTTATTCCTAGTTCTTTGCTACTGTTAAGAAAAAAGGGGAATAAGATTGTATATTACTTAGGTGACAAAATAGAAAAGACAGGAAAGAGGAACATGGTGGAGAACATTTGGGTGAAGAACAAAGAACAGAGAAACAGAGGCAACTTTGTTGTCTGAGTATACTACAGATCACCAGTCAGAAAAAGAAAATATTCGTTAATGAATTCGGGAAGCAAATTGCTAACTTGACCCAGAAGCATGATAAAGTAGTGAATTGTTTTCTTTCTTGTTCTTGTATCCCTTAGTATTTTGTCTTTGTATCTAATTAGTATAGTGGCTCAGTCATAATAGGTATTTACAAGTGTAAATTATTCAATTATGTAGATATCTGCTTGCTATAAGTCTCTCTTTGGGAAAAGCAGAACGGCTGATCGTTTCTTGAATTGCTTTAATTATAATTCCATACTTTAAAGGGTAGAAGAACCAGTAGAAATTCTGAACTACTCTCATTGACAAAGGAACCAGTTGGTGAGATAGAAATGATGGGAATGTTGGCATGAAGTGACTACTACTTCATTGAGGAGTTCGTGACAGACAATAAGAAAACTAGGCATTATTACACATGTAACCCAAATTTCAAGATATTCAGAGAAAGATTCCATAGTCAAAAATCTATAGGAGAAGTCAAACCAGCAGGGATGGGAAATTCTCAAGAATAAAATACTGAAGAGGCAAAGAGAAACAATTCAAGTGACACAAGGGGGGAAATTAATGAGACCGATTTTGATACATTAAAAACTCAATGATCAACTTAGATTTTTAAAAGATATCTCTGGAAAGTTCTACGTTAAATAAAGGATAGAGATTATTATAAAAGATAAAATAGATCATCTACATAACATGAAACTGAAAAACTTTTGCAAAAACAAAATCAATGCTACCAGAATAAGAAAGGAAGCTTTTGAAGGGGGTGGGGGAGAATGTTGGCATCACATGTCTCTGATGGGATGAAATATACAAGAAATACAGGGAATTATCACAAATCTATAAAACCAAGAATCAGTCACCAATGAATAAGTGATCAAGGGATACAAACAAACTTCCCAAACATTTTATAAACACATGAAATATTGTCCCAAATCACAAATAAAAGAAATCAAAATCAAATCAATTTTGAAGTTTCACTTAACATCTAGAAAATCGAGATGAAAAAAGATAAGAATATCAATAGTAGAAGGACTATAAAAAGAGAAAAACAACAATACACTAATGCTGGAGTTATTATTATTATATTATATATATATTATATTATTATTATACAGTTATTCCAGAAATTGATTTGGAATTATGCTTTTAAAAAAGTGTATTTGAATTAGAGACCCCACTACTTTTTAGGTATTTAACTCAAAGAGGGAAAAAAAATAAACAAACAAAAGAAAACAGAAAGGTTCCTCATACAACAAAGTAGTATAATAACTAACATTTATATGTTTTATATGTATTATCTCATTTGATTCTTACAACATGCTCTGAGGTAGGTGCTATTATTATCCTCATTTTTGTTGTACATTTCTCCCCGTCATGTCCAACTCTTTATGACCCCTTTTCGAGTTTTCTTGGCAAAGATACTAGGGTGGTTTGCCATTTCTTTATCCATCTCATTTCCCAGGTGAGGAAACTGAGGCAGAGTTAAATGACTTGCCTAGGATCTTACAGCTAGAAAATGAATGAGTCTGGATTGAGATTCAGGAATATAAGTCTTCCTGACTCCAGGTTTGGTACTCTATTTGCTGTACCACTGAGCTGCCCCATTTTACAGATGGGGAAACTGATACTGGGAGATGTAATATAACTTAAGATCACACAGCACTTTTTGTGGAAGCAAAGTAGATATCCATTGACTGGAAAATAGCCAGGGAATGTGTGGCTCATGAATGTAATGGTATATTACAACAACAAAATCAAAATTCTATTATGGGGAAGGTACTAAAGATATAAAGGCAAAAATGAAATAATCTCTGCCCTTAAGGGTGCTTGCAATCTACTCATATACAACACATACAGAGAGAAGCAAACACAAGAGGGGAAGAACCCAGAGTGAACAGGGGAAGCTTCAGGAAGGAGGTGATGTTAGAGTTAAGCCTTAAAGGAAACTAAGGATTCTAAGAAACTGAGATGAAGAAGGAATATATTCCAGGCTGAGGGATGGCTTGCATTAATGTAGATTCATTCATTCATTCATTCATTCATTCATTCATTCATTCATTCATTCATTCATTCGATAAGTGTTAATTAACCACCTACTATATGCCAGACACGGTGCTAAACTCTTGAAATGTATAAAGGAGAAAAGACTGTTATATTGAAGACAATATAACACTTTTTCCAGCACTCATTACTCCAAGAGTCTTTCTGTAGAATGGGCATACATTTGTAGAGGAGAAAGGGAATGGAATAAGCATTCATTTAACTTTTACTAGGTGCTGGACACTAAGAAGTGCTAAACACTTTAGAAATATTATCACAAAGAACACTATCCACATTCAGAGAAAGAACTGTGGGAGTAGAAACAACTGCTTGATCACATGGGTCGATGGAGATATGATTGGGGACGTAGACTCTAAGTGATCACCCTAGTGTAAATATCAATAATATGGAAATAGGTCTTGATCAATGACACATGCAAAACCCCAATGGAATTGTGCATTGGCTATGGGAGGGGAGGGAAAGAACATGTAATCCTGGAAAAATACTCTAAATTAATCAATTAAATAAAATAAAAAAAAGAAACATTATCTCATTTGAATCTTTTAATAATTCGGTCAGGTAGATGCTGTTATTATCTTCACTTTATACTGAGGAAACTGAGGCAGACAGAAATTAATGACTTGCCCAGAATCACACAGCTAGGAAAGTGTCTGAGAAAGAATGTGAACTCAGTTCTTTCTGAGTCTTGGCCCAGTGTTCTGTTCAATGAATCCACTGGATGCCTCTAGACAAACATGGCAAAGATTAGTAACTGTGCTTTGGGGAATGTGGTCATCTCTGTTGACTGTGACTACCAGATTCATGGAAGTGGTCCCCCTCTCAGAAATAGGCTTAGTAGCCCTGCTATCATGTGAAAAGAGTTGTGAAACTGGAATCAGAGGGTCTGAGTTCGAAACCTGTTTCAGCTCTTAATTATCTGTATGACCTTGTATAGCCCCTGTCTAGATCTAAAATTCTTACTCTGAAAAAATAAGGTAAAATAGATCATCTTGATTAAACAAAAATGTCACTAATTCCTGAGGTTCTTGGCTACAATTTGTTCAAGGTAAAAACACTCTAGTTCAGAGTCTCATAACATCCTACCTACACAATTTTTTTCACACCCTTACATCTTGGAGTTGATCCCAAGTATCAGCTCAAAGGCAGAAGAGCAGTAAGGGCTAGGCAATGGAGGTTAAATGACTTGTCCTGGAAGCATCTGAAGCCAGATTCAAACTCGGGACTTCCAGTCTCTAAGCTTGGCTTTGTATACATTGAACCACCAAGTGCCTGCCCCTACGTATTAGAATATTCAATTATTAAAATATTCCTCCTCTGCCTCCTTCCTTCCTTCCTTCCTTCCTTCCTTCCTTCCTTCCTTCCTTCCTTCCTTCCTTCCTTCCTTCCTTCCTTCCTTCCTTCCTTCCTTCCTTCCTTCCTTCCTTCCCTCCTTCCTTCCCTCCTTCCTTCCTTCCTTCCTTCCTTCCTTCCTTCCTTCCTTCCTTCCTTCCTTCCTTCCTTCCTTCCTTCCTTCCTTCCTTCCTTCCTTCCTTCCTTCCTCTCCTCCTCTTCTTCCTCCTCCTCCTTCTTCTCTCTCACCTTCTGCCTCACAATCAACATTGTACATTGGTTCCAAGTCAGAAAAATGCTAAGAACTAGGCAATAGGGGTTAAGTGACTTGCACATGGTCACACAGCTGGGAGTATCTCAGATTTAAACCTAGGACCTTCCATCCCCATGCTAGGCCCTCTATTCACTGAGTCATCCAACAGCCTCTCCCTGCACTATTATGCTAGTCTTGTTGCTTCTGGCTTCTTCCTCTCCTAAAGCTTGGGACTGATATTGTTACTCTCCTGCTGAGATCCTTCCACAATGACTCTAGAATAAAATATACATTTCTCATCTCAGTGGATAAAGCCCTCCATAATCTGGGACCATCTCATTTCACATTCTTATTACTTATCCCTTTCCCATAATTTATATTTGAAACAGTCAGACTTATTATAGTCCCCCCCAATCCCAGCTCCACACTCCCTCTCCATCTCCATCATTTGATCCTGTGTTTCTTGAGGATAGGGACTGTCTTTTGCTTCTTTTTGTATCCCAAGAGTGTCTGGAACAGAGTAGGTGATTAATTACCATTTATTGAATGAATGTATGAATTTGCATTCATGCAAGCCATCCCCCAGCCTAGAATATATTCCTCCTTCTTCTCTATTTCTTAGAATCCCTTAGCTTCCCTCACGGCTTAGTTCTATCATCACCTCTTCCCTGAAGCCTTCCTTGATCACTCTAGTTGCCAGTGTTCTTCCCCTCTTCAAATCACCTTATATTTATTTATCTGTGTACATACTGTATAGTTGGACTCCAAGGACCTTTGCACTTCTGTCTACAAGTCAATGAGATTACTGATTTACAAGTCATATCAGCTTCTATTAAACTAGTATTGCTCTATGATCTTTCTTTCTCTTGGCCAATGACCAATGTTTATAGTTTGTGTAATCACATGAAGGGTGGGGACAAGCTGGTCTCCTAAGAGAAATATTGATTAAAGAGAAATGGAAGCACATCCCATACAGAATCAACAAGGTGAGAGGTGGAAGGGATCTCAGTGGCCATCTGTTCCAGCCTATACATGAAAGGAACACCCAATACAATATACCATAAAGCAATTTTCCTGCTTCTACCTGGAGATCCCTTAGAAGAGGAAAATCACCATGGTCTTGTAAAGGTGAAAATCACCTTTAAAGGTTGTTAAAATATTAATTTGTGGTCGCCAGGGAATTCAGCTATGTAATTCCCTAAATGAAACACTCAAGTCAGAACGGAGTTTATGGTGATTTAATCACAATGGGAGTAAGAAAAGGGGAGAGGGAGAGGAGAGAGGAGAAAAGGGAAAGGGGTTAACTCAACCTCTGGCCAAGCCAGAGGGAGATGAGGCCCAAAGGGCCAAGGTAGAGAAGAAAATCAGTCCTTGACTCTCGTGACTGATCTGAAGGGAAGCTGTCTGCGGGCCTCCTCCTTCCTCAAGCTCCTAGCAGGAACTCCCATTTAGCTCTGTCCACAGGAAGTGAGCGAATTCCAAAGGCTGTTCCTTACCTCACTTCCTGTGCCTCACAAGTGCCAATGGTGGCTTAAGCTTGGCTTAGGACAGCCCAGGTGGGCAGTTAGTTATTTCTGATTTGTCATTGACTAGCACATGCCCACGTAGTGTGGGTGTGCACAAATTTGGGTGCTAGACCAAGCAAGATGGAGATTTAAAAATTTACAGTCTCTATGGTCAAGAATGGGGTAGGGTGGTAGATGGTGAGAAGGAAGGAGCCCCTGAGCTCTTCCCCCTTGCAGCACAGTCTCAGTCATCCCCAGAGAAGTCACCTCAATCCTAAAGGTGAGAATGTTTCAAAGAAATGGCCAGAGCTGACCAGGAACTTTGTAAGATGTCTACAATTCTGATCTTGCTCCCAAGGAGAAAAATCTCTCCCCAACCTTGATAGGTCAGATGGAAACAGTTACAGCATGTCCATACATGCACTTTCCTCATATATCACCATGATTCTCCTGGAAGCTGTTCCCTCACATCCGTTATAGTAGCATATACTATATGGAGTTTACATGTGACCCAGACTCCCCTTACACTTGCTTAAATTTATTTCATATGTGTTTTTCCATGCATTTCTGAATTCTTCTTGCTTGTGGTTTCTTAAAGCACAGTCATATCCCATTTTATTCATGGTCCAGAATTTGTATGACCATTCCCTAACCAACAAGCATCTATTCTTAATCTTTGCTGCTACTACAGAAACTGCTGCTATATTTTGATGTACATGAATTAATGAATGAGTGGATGGATAAAAAATGCATTTTAACACATGCTTACTCTGGGGCTAGGCACTCTTCTGGGAGCCAAGGACATAGATACAAATAAAAGTGAGACAATCTGTGTCCTCAAAAGTTTATATTCTAATAGAGGAAACACTAAATATCATGAAGAAGAAGAAGAAGAAGAAGAAGAAGAAGAAGAAGAAGAAGAAGAAGAAGAAGAAGAAGAAGAAGAAGAAGAAGAAGAAGAAGAAGAAGAAGAAGAAGAAGAAGAAGAAGAAGAAGAAGAAGAAGAAGAAGAAGAAGAAGAAGAAGAAGAAGAAGAAGAAGAAGAAGAAGAAGAAGAAGAAGAAGAAGAAGAAGAAGAAAGAAGAAGAAGAAGAAGAAGAAGAAGAAGAAGAAGAAGAAGAAGAAGAAGAAGAAGAAGAAGAAGAAGAAGAAGAAGAAGAAGAAGAAGAAGAGGAAGAGGAAGAAGAAGAGGAAGAAGAAGAGGAGGAAGGAAGGAAGGAAGGAAGGAAGGAAGGAAGGAAGGAAGGAAGGAAGGAAGGAAGGAAGGAAGGAAGGAAGGAAGGAAGGAAGGAAGGAAGAATTGAAGTAAGGAAATTTTTTTTTTTGTACTTTAAGGTTTATAAAGAGATTTACAAATATCTCATTTTAGCTTCATAGCACTCTTATAGTAAATAAGAGGTAGGGAATATTATTTTTCCCATTTTACAGATGAGTTGTCCATACTTCATTTTGAATAGGGCCAATGACATCACAATGGTTATGTCTTGACTTGTGAATGAGTTGGATTTAAGTGAGGCAGAGTTGCCCAAAGTCATCAGCCTCACTCTCTTCCAGAGTCATTGAAATTTCTAAAAGTAACATGTATACATTTATACAAAGCTCAAAAAAGGTAGCCAAATCTAACCTTCATAGAGAAGGCACTGACAGATGGGAGAAAGGCCTCCTTGTCAGACATTGAAGATGCTAAGGTCATCCACTGCATCCTGGGCCATCACCAGTCATTTTTTAAAAATCCTTATCTTCCATCTTAGAATCAATACTGCCTGTTGAAGTAGAAAATATTGGCTAGCTAGATACCCTATAATTGCTTTCCGAAGAAGTCCAGCTCACCACCTGACAAGGGCTCCCTAAAATCCTGATCTCCAAGATAATTTCTTTAGCCTGAAATCTCAGTGGTATGTACAGCAAGGGTTCCAGCAATGCAAGCCTCTTCCTTCAGCTCTAGTCACTCACCCAGCAAGCCTCTCCAGAGCAGAAAGCTCCAGTCCAGAATGAGTCAAGGAAAAGATGACTGCCTCCAAGATTTTCCCTTCAGCTCAGCTCACCAACATAGAATGAATCCAGGAAAAAAGTGCCCCAAACCATGTCCAATCTTGCCTTTTATATCCCCTTTTCCATGTCACTTTCTGTCTCTTCCCCTCTTCACAGCAACCAATCGCAGCTTTTCAATTTGTCCCAGGGGACAGTGCTTTGGGGGTGAGAGCTTTTTCTGTTAGTGATTTAGTTGGAGTTAAGTAAGGGTGATTTAAGTTCTTGAGTGATTAATTTCAAATAGACTAAGAGAGTTTTAAAATCTCTTTCACAATCCCCTCTGTGATTCTATTGGGAGATGATTAGTTGAAATCTCCCAGAGTTACATGCCTAGTGTCCCCAATGAATTATTTCACATAACTAGCTTATATCTCTAAAGATTCTTTTACTAGAGGTGTATAGAATATTTTTCACTTTCTAAGAAGAAATTACAATAATTTGGGGGTAAGAGGGAAATAAAAGAGAAAAAGAACAAAACCAATGATCGGTAGTGCATTGACAAAAAGTCAATTGGGGGGAATCCCCCTTGGTATAAGAGTTTATATTCAGAGTAAATGTGTTCAATCCCTTCAGTTCGATTCACTACATCCCAAAGTTCATTCTGGATCTTCTGATGCAGTGTGTGGTTCCCTCAGGCTTCTTTATGGTGCCTTCTTTAAAAAGTTCATTTTCTTGATTCAGGGAGTTAGCAAGCTTCTTTTCCTGGAATTTCTCTCAAAAATGTTTAAATCTTGAATTTTACAAAAATTATACAACTCCCACTGAGGAAGGTGTTGACCAACACTCTGATCAATTCAGGATCAAAACATGATTGAGTTATGGGGTATATGAATCAATTCTCAAAAGAAAAACCAAAAACATTTTTAAAAACCCAAATAGATGAGAAAAAATTAAATTTTGGGGAAGAAAAAAAAAGATCAAAATCAACTTGCATATAAAAATTCTGAGTAAGCAAGAATAAGCCCATAATAAATTCTTAAATCAGGGCCCAATTAAAGTGATTTCTGTCCCACAAGTCTGTAGGACAAATGCAGCAACATAGCACTTACCCAATCAGCAGCCAAGACTACAGAAAATTGCCAGATTATAAAAGAGAAAAGGGACTGGATTTTGAAGTAAAAGGCAAGATATGTGAATCCCTGGTCTGGTTTTTCTTTCACTCTCAGGGATAGAGGAGCCAAAATGGCAACCAGACTAAGGTACTTTTTGGAATGTGGTACAAGGGAGTCTAGCATTTGTTGTTGTCAAATAGCTGCTTCCTTAAACCTCAAAGAAATCCTCTGTCTTGGCACAGATTCTTATCAATCTCAGAGGGATTTGTGGTCTCCTTGGCCTTGTGCTTCTTGGCACTGTGCAGTGGCTCTTTTGTGATCCCTTTTTCTGGAATCAGACACAATTATTTAATCAAAGTCTCATAATATTTAGCAACCATTGGCAGATTTTCATAGTCTAAAGCTTTGGGGTATGCATAGATATTAGGGCTAATAGATATTGTAAACTTATCCTATTGCAAATAAAAGAGAAAAACAATAATAAAATTTTTCAAAATCAAAAATTCATAGTTCACATTCCATGACAATGTGTCAGCCAAACAGTGTTCAACTTGTCTATGGACTTTTGTGATGATATTATCTCTGTCTCAATCATATGATGAATAAAATTTTAAAAAACAGTTGCATTACATGATACCATTAATCAGTGTCAATAGAAGAAGCCCATTTTACGTGTGAGCAATGAATCCAAGAGTCCTTTTCTCCAAGTTTGATAGTTGTTGGAGTAGTTAACAGTACTTGGAATGGACCTTCCCAGGCAGGCTGAGTTCCTCCAGTGCAATGGAAGTTCTTTAAGTACACCTTGTCTCCTGGGTGTAGGTCATGAAGTAAGAAGTCTATAGGTCCTGCTTGTATAGCAGCTCTGGAGTCAAGCAGTTCTCACAATTTGATCTGTAAATCCTGTATATAGGAAGCAATAGAAGTGTCCCCTACCCCCACCCCTATGAGACTGTATAGGGGGATGTCCAAAAAGCATTTCAAATGGTGAGATGTATAGCTCTCCCCTGGGCTTGCTCTGAAGATAAAATAGTGCTAGAGGGAGCACTTCAGGCCACTTTAAGTGGGTCTCAGTGCATGAATCCAGGAAAAAGTGCCCCAGACTGTCCAGACTCATCTTTTATATCCCTTTTTCCATGTCACTTTCTGTCTCTCCCCCTCTTCACAGCAACAAATCACAGCCTTTCAATTTGCCTAGCACTGCCCAGGGGACAGTGCTTTGGGAGTGAAAGCTTTTTCTGTTAGTGATTTACTTAGTGTTAAGTAAGAGTGCTTTAAATTCTTGGTTGATTAACTTAAAATAGACAAAGAGTTTTAAATTCTCTTTCACATTATTCACAGTTGTTCATACTATATTGCTGTCACTGTGTACAATATTCTCCTGGTTCTGCTTACTTCATTCTGCTTCAGTTCATCTAAGTCTTTCCAGGTTTTCTGAGCTCCTCCTGCTCATTATTTCTTATAGTACAATAGTATTCCATTACAATCATATACAATAACTTAGCATTTCCCAAATGATAGGTATCCCTTTATTTTCCAATTCGTTGTCCCAACAAAAAGAGAGTTTAAATATTTTTGTACATATAGGTCCTTCTTTTTGTTCTTTATCTCTTTGGAATACAGACCTAATAGACCTATTGCTGGGTCAAAGGGTATATACTCTGTTTTATAGGTGTGAAGATTGGATTTGGCTCTCCCCTGATTGTAACAATGAAGGTACTTAGCTCTTCCTTGATTGGGAAGACCAAATTGTAATCCCCTGTCTATTTTTAGATTTTTAATTCCCAAGATTGTAAGCAAAGTACTTAAAGTTGAGTGTAGAGATCTACCCATTTTAGATTTTAACCACAAAAAGGCAAGAACACCCATTTCATACATTGAGTGGGAGGTCTGTGACCCACATGTGAGAGTGGACAGTCCTGGAGTGGAGTGTTGGCTGTGATTGGTAGATGTAAAAATTTTAGGGGAAGTGACACTTAAAAAATTGGAAAAAGAGACACTTGGAGTGGAGAGAGACACTTGGAGTGAAGAGAGACACTTTGAGTGAAGACTCCCACTTGGAGTGGAACCTCCTGTAAGAATGAGTTCTACTGGAACTGAGACTGATAAAGAATCTGCTGATTGAATTGACATGTGGTGAGTGAAAAGACTGACTTCCTTTCCTTGACCTTTCTGGAGGCATCGCCCATCGTCTTGAGACTCCTTTCCCCAGGCTGGGGCCTTTGGATTCCTACCTGGTTCAGAGGAAGCCGAAGCTGGCTCCCTCCCTCTCTCCCTCTCTTCCCTCCCCCTCTCTCCTTTTCTTCTCTTTCTTCTTCCTTAATATCTTCCCTCTATTGTAAAATAAACTGCCATTAATTCCATTCTGATTTTAACAATTCATTTTTGTAATTTATTCCTTAAATCCCTGGCTACCAATTAAATATATTCAGTCCAACCATAAATTTAACATAGGCTTTAGTCATAGATCCAAATTGCTCTCCAGAATGGTTTCATCAATTCACAACTTCCCTAAATAGCACATTGATGTTTCAATTTTCTCACATCCCCTTCAAGTTTTGTCATTGTCATTTTCTGTTATAATAGCCAATCTGATAGGTGTAGGGGATACCTCAGAGTTGTTTGAATTTGCATTTCTCTAATTAATAGTAATATAGAGCATTTGTTGCATGACTGTAGAAAACATTTTACTTTGTCCGAGAACTGCCTCTTCATATCCTTTGATGATTTTATCAACTGTGGAATAATTTGTATTCATATACATTTGACTCATTTCTCTATGTATTTGAGAAAAAGGTTTTTCTTAAAGAGACTTTTAAAACATTTTTCACCATTACAATTGTTTATTATTCTTCCTCCTACTTTCCCCCCTTTGTCCTCTCTCTCCTTTCATCCTGTCTATCCTCAAAAGTGTTTAGCTTCTGTCCCAATTTGCCCTCTTTTCTATCATTTCCCCTTTTTCCTCTTCTCCTTTTCCCTTCCTACTTTCCTGTAAGGTAATATAAATTTCTATACCTAATTGATTGTGTATATTCTTCCCTCTTTGAATCAATTCCAATGAGAGTAAGCTTCACATGCTTCCCTCCCTCCCCACTTCCCCCAACTTCCCCTCCAGGGTAAAAACTCTTTAATGCTTTCTTTATGTGAAATCATTTACACCATTTTATTTCTTCCTTTCCCCTTTCCTAAATCATTCTTCTTTCTCACTCCTTAAAATTTTAATGATATCATCACATCATAATCAATTCACACCCTTGCCTTCTATCTATGTATACTACTTCTAACTGCCCTAATAATGATAAAGTTTTTTGGAGTTATAGGAATCATCATCCCTAATATGGATGTCAACAGTTTATTGAATGTCTTTTGATTTCTCTTTCCTGTTTACCTTTTTAGGCTTCTCTTGAGTTTTGTATTTAAGAGTCAAATTTTTCATTTACCTCTGGCTTTTTCATCAAGAATGTTTAAAAGTTTGCTATTACACTGAATATCCTCCCCCCTACACCCACTGAAAGGTTATGCTCATTTTTGTTGGGTAAATGATTCTTGGTTCAAGTCCTAGCTTCTCTGCCTGCTGGAATATCCTATTCCAGGTCCTCTGATCCTTTAAGGTAGAAGCTTATAAATCTTGTGTTATTCTGACTGTGGCTCCACAATATTTGAATGGCTTCTTTTTGGCTGCTTGCAAGATTTTCTCTTTGTCCTGGAAGTCCTGGAATTTAGCTATACTATTCTTGGGAGTTATCCTTTGGGGATATTTTTCAGGAGGTGATAAGTGGGTTCTTTAAATTCTATTTTACCCTCTGGTTCTAGAATATCAGGGAAGCTTTCTTTGATTATTTCTTGAAAGATGACATCTAAACTCTTTTTTTGACCATGGCTTTCAGATAGCCCAATAATTGTTAATTATCTCTCTGGGATTTATTTTCCATATCAGTTGTTTTTCCAATGTGATATTTAACATTTTCTTCTATTTTTTCATTCTTTTGACTTTGTTTCTTGATGTTTCACAGAATCATTAACTTCCACTTGCCCAATTCTAACTCTTTTTTTTTTAAGAATAGAAACATGAAAAAAAATCACTTTATTAGGGAACCAACAAACAAATTTAATATAGAAATAGCAAATTTGTTTTGGAAATGACAGAAGTGAAAATCTTAAGAAGAGGTGTTTCTTTCGGCCAACTGTTTGCAATTTGGCCCTGCTTTCTTAACTATAAAAGTGTTCTTCTATCTCCCAACACTTCATTCAATCTATGATCTCATCCATGAAGTTGCTCCCTCTATTGGAACTGACAGTAACCCATCTCTCCTATCCCTTCCTATGATTTTCCTTTCAATTCTCACATAGAGATTCTCCATATGGCTATCAGGTTTGTTAGAAGCATTTCTCAGATTTTTTACATTTTCTGTGTACCAGTCCATCACTTACTCTTTCTGTTACTCCCTGAGGCTTACCACATAGCTGGTCCCTCCATAGTTTTCTCTTTTAAACCAGTTTTTATACATAGGTGAATATAGGCATACTTTTTTTTTTTTACCTAGTAGTACACATTTACCTTTGGGTTTACTGGAAAGTTTTAATTTTTCAGAGATCTTGGCATTTCAAGATTTTGAACACATAAGATTTCTGGGAGAACATTTGTGTTGAAAAGATGCTCATATTTTATATTTCAGGGAGGGGAAGATAACACAAAATGAAAAAAAATCATAGCTAATATCATCTTCCTATCCCCAATATGGTCCACAGAACATCACAAACTCTTAAACTATATATTTGCTCTCACATCTTTATGCTTTTTATCTTTTATTACAAGAAATAAAATATTCTTCTATTTATATTTAAAGGTTAAGCTTATGTCTGGCTTGGAAATATATCCCCAAAGGGTACAATCAAGTATTCTATTTTGGTTTTTCTTTTAATGAAGAGATGCTTAAATATAATCTATATCAAATTCAGAAGTTTCATCTTCAAGAATTTCCTAAGGTGCAAAAAGGCAACCAAACATAGTGCATTCCTTCAACATGGACCTATTCACATTTAAACACAATAAACTCCAGACCTGCTCAGAGGGAATGGCTATCCTCACCTCTTTACTACATGAATACCAAAGAACCATCAGAAAGCAACCCAAGTTTAGTTCTCTGTTTGCTCATGCCAAATTGTTCCCTGTGACCAATCTTGATATCAGCTTTTTGAAGTCAGGGCCCATTTTGGTGGGTCAAATCCAGTCCTCAGAAAAAGCAAATGTCTGTTTTTTTCCTGGGTGGCCCCGGGACCATTACGGGATTTCTGTGTCCATTGTGTAAATCTGAATGAGGTCAGACACAATATTATCAATGACTGGCTTGGTAAGGTCTTCACTAAAGACCTGCCACCATGGCTTTTCTGCCTCAGAATCGGCAGGCACCTCCACTTGGTAGCACTGCAAGGCGAGATAGAGCACTGCCCCGGCTATGTGTGGGGCTGGGTAGCGAAGGCACAATACTCCATGGTAGCTGTCCCGCAGCAGTGCCCAGACGGGCGTCCTCTTCCAGCTGTGGCGGTTCATCCAGTTCTTTAAAGAAATAAGGTAGTGGAGCAGGGATTTGTGGGGGTGCTGGAAGGAGACCCGGAAATGCAAAACTCTCAGCATGAGCCATTCGCGCTGAACGATGCTGTCTCTCAGCTCCCAGAACCAGGAGTCCAACTCCAAAGGTTCACTCTTGGGGTTTACCTGTGAGAGACATTGATGATGTCTCTAGAGCTGAGGTGTTGCTCCTCCACCTTCCCGGCCAAGTAAATGGCAGACGTGGCTATGAGGTAAGGGTCATATGCATCTAATTTGGTCTCGCAAAAAAATTTATGGTAAATGGTACAGGCTGTGGCAATTGGAATGGACTGCATACCCGGCTTGACACCTGCCTCCATGATGAGCCGGGCCACTTTAAAGTGGACTTCCGCCTCGGAGACGAGGTGCCCCTCTTTCTTCACTTCTTCACCCTCGGCGCTGCTCTCACTCTGCCTGGACTCCATGGCAACACCGCTGCCTCCAAGGTATTCCTGGTCCCTCGGTCCCCTAAAAGAGATATTGTTGATAGGCAAAGCAAGTTGGACTGCGAACCATTTAGGTTGAAAGTAGACCGGAACTATATTTGGAAAACTCTGTAGGGCAATTGTTTTGCCTTTTCAGCAGCATCTGTTGAATAGGTTGGGTTGAAGCCCGCCGTGTGCAAAGCCCCGGAATGGCCTCAGGGCCGGATTGGCCCACCCCCTAGGGATGCCCGCGGTCTAGGAGAGGAGAAGGAAGGGCTGGAGCTGGTCTCAGTCAGGGAAGTGTTTGGGGGCCTCGCAGCGAGGCTATTCCGATTCGGAGTGGTTGTGCCTCCCGGCGTGGCCCAGGGCCGTCCGCAGCTGTTGCTGGTAGGCTCTCCGGCCCAAGCTAGGGAGCTGGGAGGGAGAGGGTAGTGCCCATGAAGCCGGCGGCCAGCGGAGCAGGGCCCAGTGGGGCACGCGGGCTGCAGGACCCAATTCTAACTCTTAAGGCATTATTTTCTTCAATATGTTTTGTACTTCCTTTTCCATTTGGCCAATTCTACTTTTTTTAAACCTTTACCTTCCATCTTAGAATTAATTCTGTGTGTTGGTTCCAAGGCCAAAGAGTAATAAGGGGGTCAGCTCCCCAGAGGATACATGAAAAACATAATATATGGTTGCCACCATGTTTACCCCTTTCCTTTGGTTGGAGCTTCTCCTGCTTCTCTGTTATAGATTTAGCCTTAATTATAAAGGGTTAGGAATCTGAATTAAGAAAAGTCAAGGAGTTGGGAGTTAGTTAGAGACTTAGAGAAAAGGTTATAACCAGTTTTAACCTGGTATCTGCATCTACCAGAGGAAATGGGTTTTACTGGAAATTATTTCTCTTGTGACCTAGTCCCCTTGAAACTCTTCCCAGGGGGCAGCTAGGTGGCTCAGTAGATTGAGAGTCAGGCCTAAAAATGGAAGGTTCAAATGGGTTGAAATCTGACCTCAGACATTTCCTAGCTTTGTGACCCTGGCCAAGTCATTTAACCTCCACTGCCTAGTCCTTGCAGCTCTTCTGTCTTGAAATCAGTACATTGATTCTAAGGTAGAAGGTAAAGGTTCAAAAATAAAAAGAAAGAAACTTTTGCCCAGATTTTCTTAGCTCAAAGAGGCAGTGACTACAAGTGAGACCACCATATTGCCTTAGCAGTTCTCATGGAAATGACAATTATTGAGCTTGCTTCTCACCTTGGACTTGTGCCTTGAAAACAGTGTCAGGTTAACTGCCATGTAGGCAAAATGGGTTCTGGGGGTGGGGAAGAGCTAGGATAGTGAAGCTCTAGGGGCCAAAGAGTGTACCGGTCTGGACCTTGAAATGGGGAGGAGGCGGCATTTCTTTCCTCTATTGTTCCTTAGCATCTGGATTGCATAATAATGTTGGATTAAGCACACATGATCTTTGGAAAGAAAGAGAAGGAAATAGCTTAGTTGACTTCTCTTACCCTGAACCCTTCCTGTTCTCCCTTGTCCTTAGTGGTCTTCCCACTGTCACCAAATAAATGAAGAATTTACTTCTCTATGGACAAAAATGAGATGAAATGGATTCAAGTCTAATTCATTGTTGTTAAGGCATATCTGATTCTTCATGACCCCATTTGGGATTTTCTAGGCAGAGATCCTGGAGTAGTTTGCCCTGTTATTCTCCAGCTCATTTTATAGGTCAAGAAACTGAGGTAAGAAACTGAGGTAGAGTTAAGTGACTTGCCCAAGGTCACATTTGAAGTCAGGAAGATGAATGAGTCTTCTTGACTCCAGGCCTGCTACTCTGTGCACTACAGTATCATGGAGTTGGCCCTTCTAGGCTAATTCAGACTGGGTTTGTGACTCTGGGTAAGTCACATAACCTCTCAATATCCTCAGGAATCTCTCTAAGATTATAAATTGTAAAAAAGGCATCAGCCTGGCTTGGTAAAGGAAGTTTCTCCAACCTGGATGGAAAGCATCTTTCAATTTTTAACTCTATTGAACTTTCTCATAAAAGGTTTCTCCTCTGAATTGACTTCAGATTCTTTCCAGATCTTCAAGGCCTGCCAACTCAGGAGGGAATTTTTGTTTGCTTATTGCTAGAATATCTTCCAGAACACCTTTGGGCTTCTCACCTTTCTTTCTATCCCTCCCAATTCTGGGCCTCTGCCCCTCTCCTCATCCTGCTCTTTAGTCTTCTTGGCTTCCTTCAAGGCAGCTCAAATCCCTCCTCTTGCCAGATGTCCCCAGCTCCTCCAGCTGCTAGTGTTCTTCTTTATGAGATTTTTGGGGTTGTTCATTCACCTTCGTCACGTCTGATTCTTCATGGCCCCGTTTGAAGGTTTGGGGTTTTTTTTCTGCAAAAATACTGGGGTTATTTGCCATTTCCTTCTCCAACTCATTTTATGGATGAAGAAATTGAGAAAAACAGGATTAAGTGACTTGCCCAGGTTCATACAGCTAGTGTCTGATCTGAATTTGAACTCAGATTTTCCTGACTCTAGTATTCCTCCTCTGTGCATTATGGTGCCACCCATTAAATTGTATTACCCAACCCATCCAACTACTCTGAATATATCTTGAGTGTACCTAGTAATTTGCAAGTTGTCACTCCCTTTGGAATGTAAGCTCCTTGAGAGCTGACAATTTAATTTTGTCCTTTTTTTCAACCTCAAAACTTAGTATATAGTGCCTGGAACAGAGTAACTACTTGAAACAACAACAACAACAGCAGTGCTTACAGGCTGACTGAGCACACCAAAGCAATCCCAGATCTACTGTCTGTCTCCCAATACTTACTATGTTCATACATTTTCCTCCCAGTAGAATATAAACTCTCTAAAGGCAGGCACCAGGGCCTGAAAGAGTATTTCACACAAAAGAGGAATTTAATGCATGCTTATTAAATTGAAATAAGTAAGATGCCAGATTGAGGCACCCCTAGAGAATGCAGGGATTTTATGATTCAGGATATCTTTCCTTCCCTTCCTCCCTCCTTCCTTCCTTCTTCCCCTTCCTTCCCTTCTTCCTTCCTTCCTTCCTTCCTTCCTTCCTTCCTTCCTTCCTTCCTTCCTTCCTTCCTTCCTTCCTTCCTTCCTTCCTTCCTTCCTTCCTCTCCTTTCCTCCCTCCTTCTTTCTCTCCTTCTTCCCCTTCCTTCCTTCCTTCCTTCCTTCCTTCCTTCCTTCCTTCCTTCCTTCCTTCCTTCCTTCCTTCCTTCCTTCCCTCCTTCCTTCCTTCCTTCTCTCCTTCCTTCCCTCCCTCCTTCCTTTCTTCCCTCCTTCCTTCCTTTGCTCCTTCCTTTCTTCCTTCCTTCCTTCCTTCCTTCCTTCCTTCCTTCCTTCCTTCCTTCCTTCCTTCCTTCCTTCCTTCCTTCCTTCCTTCCTTCCTTCCTTCCTTCCTTCCTTCCTTCCTTCCTTCCTTCCTACTGTTAGGGTCCATTTAGGGGCCAAAGGAACAGAACAGACACTGCAATCAGCACAGAGAGATAGTTTATTGTAACACACTTCCACACGCGTAGGGAGGATCCCAAGGCAGGTCCTCCCCGAAGCAAATTTAAGGCAGGCTTATATACCCATGGAGCTTACCAAGGGTCAATATGGTTATCACACAAGGTGGAGGGGTCAAGGTGGTTATCACACAGGGTGGGGAGGTCAAGGTGTTCATCACACAGGGTGGGGAGGTCAAGGTGTTCATCACACAGGGTTCATTGGTTTAGAGGGGGCGTTTATCTATGCCGGGTACGTTGGCTAGGAAGGGTGCTTATCTGCCCCGGGTCCGTTGGCCTAGTCCCCTTTCACTACCTTCCTTCCTTCTCTCCTTCCCTCCTTCCTTCTCTCCTTCCCTCCTTCCTTCTTTCCTTCCTTCCTTCCTTTGCTCCTTCCTTCTCTTCTTCCTTCCCCTCCCTCCCTCCCTCCCTCCCTCCCTCCCTCCCTCCCTCCCTCCCTCCTTTCTTTCTTTCTTTCTTTCTTTCTTTCTTTCTTTCTTTCTTTCTTTCTTTCTTTCTTTCTTTCTTTCTTTCTTTCTTTCTTTCTTTCTTTCTTTCTTTCTTTCTTTCTTTCTTTCTTTCTTTCTTTCTTTCTTTCTTTCTTTCTTTCTTTCTTTCTTTCTTTCTTTCTTTCTTTCTTTCTTTCTTTCTTTCTTTCTTTCTTTCTTCCTTTCTTTCTTTCTTTCTTCCTTTCTTTCTTTCTTTCTTTCTTTCTTTCTTTCTTTCTTTCTTTCTTCCTTTCTTTCTTGTTAATGAGACAGAAAGTAAAGGTTTAAAAAAATAAAATAAGTAGGGAATGATGAACAGGATGATTTCAGGAAGAGCTGGAAAGACCTCCATGAACTGATGCGGAGTGAAATAAGCTGAACCAGGAGAACAGTGTACTCAGTAATAGAAATACTGTGGAATGATCAAATGTGATAGACTTGGCTACTAACAGCAATACAATGATCCAGATCAATTCTGAGGGACTTATGAGACAGAAAGCTATCTACCTCCAGAGAAAGAACTGTTGGAGAAGGAATGCAGATGAAAGCATTTTTCACAATTTTTCACTTGTTTATTTTAGTTTATGATTTGGATTTTGGTTTTATAAGATTACTCACTTATAAAAATGAACAACATGGAAATCTGCACAATAATGTATAGCCCAGATCGAATCACCTGCAGGCACTGGAAAGAGGAAGGGAGGGAAGGAGATAAGTAGGACCATATAACTTAGGAAAACTTGTGGGGAAATTTATTACATACAATTGGATTTATATATATATATATATATATATATATATATATATATATATCGAGAGGGGGGAGGGAGGAAGGGAGGGAGAATTAACAAAAAATAACAATAGTTTACCAAAAAACATCTATCAAACACTTACTGTATGTTCTAGGCATCTTCAAAGAAATGATCATTAAACCCAGGGAATCTGGTGAGATTTCCAAGTGAAAGGATGTGGAGCAAAAAGAGAAGGCTCATCTGGGGGACACCCACAATGAAGGGGGATGTTATGGGTAATGATGTATCCAAGGAAAACAAGAAGATCAGATGGGCACGAGGAGACCCAAGAATAAGCAGCATTGAAGAATCCAGAAAAGGGCAGAGGTCCACTGTGTCAAATGTCACAGAGGCAAAGTTGGATGAAGAAATGTTCTAATTCCAAAATAACTTGAAAAAAAAAATAAACTCACTCACCAGGGAGAGAACATGTGACTCATGAAAGTATCGTTGGATGCCTCAAGAAATAAAAGGAAAAAGAGAAGTTTTGTCATGTGTAAAATGAGACATTAGGTGGTTTCCAAGATCCTTCCTAGTCCTAGACATTCTTTTTCTGCTCCCTTAGAGACTATGTGACCAAAGCAAGTTCACTTAAAGCCCTTGAACCTCAGTCTCTTCATCTGTGAAATGGGTAGAATGTTTACACTACCTACTTCATAGAGTAATTATGAGGAAAAGACTTTATGAGTCATAAAATTTAATGCAATTAAATGTAGTTCTTCTAATAATCCCTCATTTGCATATCTATGCAATCCTTGTTTCTTCTTTAGGCTAAATCTTGGTACTAGAGATGGAGCCATAGTTAGCATGGAGTGACCGGGGTTGGAGGCCTTTCAGCAGTACAGGAAGAACTGAGCTTAGCCACTCTTGGCAAGGATAATTGATTTATCTAAAGAACCACAAAAAGCTTGCTCCAGATCCCTAAGAGTAAGAGAAGCACAGATTAATTCTGAGGTCTCATCTTACTCTGCCAAGTGTCAATGCTGGACAGCAACTGGGAGGGCAGGCACTGAGGCATTGCAGGCAAGGATGGGCGGTAGCCTGACTATTCTGGATTTCAGAAAAAGGACTATATTGTCTCTACTGTGTGATGCAGCAATCTCTGCTACTGGGCAAGCTAGGAAGTCTGGGGTACTCTGGGAGGCAGGATTACCAAACCCATTTTAGGGCTGCTCATTTCCTTTGGTGTCCACCCAACTCTCACCTGTGGCTCCAAGAAGTTGTAGCCTGCCCAGCAGCCACCAATGAGGAAGCTGAGGCAAACACAGCTAAGTGACTTGCCCAAGGTCACACAGATAGTGTGCAAATAGACATTTGATATACCTGAACTACATTTACCCAGCATCCTTTTAATTTACATCCTCACTTTTGCGTCCTGATGTTTGGGGGATAAATTTCACTGAAACCCATGCTGCGGAGCTTTTGGGGCTTTGGCTTGGAAAAGCACTACAGGTGTGGGTCTCTGGCACTGTGCTCTGCTCACTCAGCTGAAGGAACCCCTTTTCTCTCTCATGTTGTTGTTATTAAATCCTATAAATTTAAATACTTGGAGTATTCATTCATTTTTACTCTCACAATAGTTAGGGTCTGAGGCCAGATTGGAACTTGTGTGCTACAGATAACATAGCCTCAGTTTACCCCGTATCCTTTTTTATAGATTTTTTTTGAGAAAAAAAGAGGAAGAGAAAAAAATAAACTCATCAATACATTAAAAAAAAATAAGTTAATGCATCCATGGACCTGACACCACTATAAAGGAGAGGGATGAGAGTCAGTGACCTCTCATCTCTTGTTTGAGGCCAGGTTTATTCTTTGTTTTGTTTTTGTTTAAAACCTTTGTTTTGTCTTAGAATTGATACTAATACTGATTCCAAGGCAGAAGAGTGGTAAGGGGTAGGCTATAGTCACACAGCTGGGAAGTACATGAGGTTAAATTTGAACTCAGGACTTCCTGTCTCTAGGTCTGAGGGATATACTATTATAATCTACATTTTACAAATGAGTAAACTGAGACTGAGAGTGGTCAAGTGGCTTGCCCTGGGTCTCAGTAAATGTCTAAGGATGAATTTGAACTCAGATCATCGTGACTCCAGAGTCAGCCATCTGTTCACTGTGTCACCTGGCTGCCTCTATTTATGAAATATGGTTTAGCCTTTCCCTAGTAGATGGGCATTTACTTGGCTTTTACTTTTTGGCTCCCAAGAAAAGTGTTGCTGTGCATATCTTGGACTATATTAGGGCTTTTGTTTCTCAGTGGCCTCTGTGGGACATATTCCCAGCAGAGGAATCTCTGGATCAAAAGGCATGGGATTATTTACATAAATTACATATTTATATAATAACAAAAATGCAATATGTAATTTCCAGAATGGTTGTAAGACTTTACAGAAATCTCACCTCTACCAGGAAGCCTTCCAAGGGCTCCTTGTAGGCACAGTGGAAAAAGTGATGGCTCTGGAGCCAGAGGATCTGGATTTGAGTTCTGCCTCTATCCCTTACTGCCTGTGGGACCTTGAATAAATCTCTTCGAGCCTCTACTTCTTCATCTGTAAAATAAGGAAAGTTAGGGTAGCTAGGTGGTTCAGTAGACTGAGAGCCAGGCCCAGAGATGCAAAGTCCTGGGTTCAAATTTAGCCTCAGATACTTCCTAGATGTGTGACCCTGGGCAAGTCACTTAGTCCCCATAGCCTAGCCTTCTGCCTTAGAACCAATACAGAATGTTGTTTTTAAGATGGGAGGAAAGGGTTTAAAATGAAAATAAAATAAAATAAGTAAGGGGGTTAGACTCAATGATCTCCGGGTCATCTCCAGGTCTAAAATCTAACCTCTTCCAACTCATTGCTCCCATATTGAATTCTCTTGTACTTTCAGTCCTTACTATATGTAAGCAACTAGCTGACAACAATGGATAGAGCAATGGGCCTGGAGACAGGAAGATTCATCTTCCTAAATTCAAATCTGACTTTACCCACTCACTAGCTGTGTGATCTTGGGCAAGTCACTTAACCCAGTTTACCTCAGTTTCCTCATCTGCAAAATGAGCTGGAGAAGGACATTGCAAATCCCTCTGGCATCTTTGCCAAGACCCCAAATGAGGTCAGAAGAGTCAGACACGACTGAAATGATTGAGCAACAATAACAAAATGTGGGGTTTTCTTCCCCATTCCTTGAGAGCAATGAGCATAATTTGTATTTCTTCTACATCTCCATCTAGAACAGGACTGAGCTCATTGCCAAGTGCTTCCTGGTGAATGATCAAGGAAACCACCAGCGTTGTCAGGAACACCCTCCCTTCTCCCTGCCCCTGCTGCCTGCCTTCTGCTTTCTATTTACCTGCTGCTCCCCTTTCTGCCTGGTACAAGCCTCTCTTGCTTCTTCACTGCTCTTCCCCACCTCCTACTGAAGCCAGTGGTACCCCAGGGCGCTGCTGCACTTTAGAGGGCACTGACGCTGCTTGTATATTCTCAGGGACAGAGAAATGACAGAACTTGGAGCCCGGGCACCCATCCCTCTTGATTAGCTGGAATGGAAAGGTGCCAGATGGCCAGCTTGCACCACCCCAATCTCCATCCCAACCAGAGAGCAGCCAGGGGCAACAGCCTTGATTAGTTCTAGGGTTTCTGTCTCCCAACCACAGGAGGCAGGTGACCCAGTGCTGCCACTGTTGTCTCAAAGCTTCCCTTAGTGCTCACTTTCTCAACCAAGGCTTTAAATAAAAAATGACTTGAGGGCACATTTAGATGCCACTTGCCCCTGTCTCCTATGCTGCTAAGTATAGCTCCAGCCTTCTGGCACCCACTGTGTTCCCTAGCCTTTGCAGGTGGCATAAGGGGACAAAAGAAGGTATGATAATAGTTATTGATGTTGCCTTGGGCAAATGTTTTAATTTCCCTAGTGCCTCAGTTTCCTTATCTGAAATTTAAAGGGGCATTTAATTAATTAAAGTTAGTTCATTAAGTGATTAAAATAAATATAATTAATTAAAGGGATTTAATACCCTTGGAGGTTCCTACAACTCTAGAGCTAGAACCCTAGACATTAAGGTTCTGTCTTCAAGGAACTTACACATCAGCTAGTTTCATCCAGTTCTATCTTGCTTGGAGACAATTTGTGCCAGGTGCATAAGGAAGTGATGGGGATCCTACATGTCTAAGAGCTCATTGGAGCCCATTGGAAAGAACTGAATTTGGAGTAAAAGGACTCAGATGGGAATCCAAGGGGGGGCAGCTAGGTGGCTCAGTGGATAGAAAGTCAGGCTTAGAGATGGGAGTTCCTGGGTTCAAATATGACTTCAGATATTTCATAGCTGTGTGACCTTGGACAATTCACTCCACCCCTCCCCATCACTTAACCAATTCAGAACATTGATTCTAAGGCAGAAGATAAGGGTGTAAGGGGGGAAAAAAAGATGTGAATCCAAGCTCTACCACTGATTGTGTCTGGGCCTCAGTTTCCCCCAGGAGAGCACCCCATCAGAAAAGATCCCTTCCATGTCTCCATCTATAAGTGGCTTCCTTTAAGCTCAGCTCAGATGGCCCCTCTGGCCCCTCTGTGAGGCAACGCTAGTTCCCTCGGGAAACTTGGCAGGCTCGGTGCCCTTCCATTATTGCTCCTTCTCCGAGGGCTTAACTTTTTGCCTACTTACTTCCTTCTTCCAACGGCTCCCTCCCCTTGAATGGCAGCCAGGTTATCTTTGGGTTAGTTTCGGTTTCTCCTCTGAATCCTCCCCTTTCCCTAGTTTTTGGTTTACGGAAAGCCCAGCCTCAGCAGCGGCGGCGGCAGTGGCAGCGGCGGCGGCGGCAGCAACATGTCTTTCAATAACAGCCAGAACCAATATCAGAACGTGGTGAGTGTACTAGTGACGGGGACCGCGTGGAGGAAGTGCTTGGGATGGAGTGAAGGGATACGTGGACTCCCATGCTTGGAGGAGAAGCCTCTTCTGGAAACATGCAGCAGGGCTCCCGGAGGCGGCAGCCTGGGGAGAATGCTCGGTTCTAGAGGGCAAGAGGTGGGGAGGGGAGCAGGAATCCCGCTCTGTGAGAGAATGTGAAAAAGTCCGAAGTGGGGGCAGCTAGATGGTTCAGTGGGTCGGCAGGGCCAAGTCTAGAGACTGAGAAGTCCTGGGTTCAAATGTGACCCCAGACACTTCCTAGCTGTGTGATCCTGGACCAGGCACTTAATCTCTGTTTGCCTCAGTTTCCTCCACTATAAAATGGGGATAAGAATAGCACCTACTTCCCAGGGTTGTTGTGAAGATCAAAAGGGATATTTGTTAAGTTCTTGGTTAGTAGCAATATTATTAATTAATAATTTAAAAGTGTCTGTGTCTTTCCCCTTCTCCCTTCCATGGCAGCTCTGCCCCAGCAGTCTTCACAGTACTCATCCTCTTTGGATCTCAGTTTCCTCATCTGTAAAATGGGGGAATTAGACTAGATGCTACATTAAGGCTCCTCCATCTCTAAGAGTGATTTTCTGTATCTCAGTTCCTCCCATAGTCTGGAACAGTTCAGTCTCACCCTGGTTTCAGCCTTACTTTGCACCAGAGTAATTCTCAGTTAAGGAAATTCCCTTTTCCGTTACTTTCCTTCTTTTTAAAAAATCCTTACCTTCCATCTTAGAATCAATATACTGTGTATTGGTTCCAAGGCAAAAGAGCAATAAAAAGGTTAGGTGATGGAGGTTAAGTGACTTGTCCAGGGTCACACAATTAGGCAGTGTCTGAGGCCAGATTTGAACCCAGAACCTCCTGTTTCTAGGTCTGGCTCTCAGTTCACTGAGCTATCCTGCCTCTCTATTCTATTTCAGGTAATGACAAATTAAATTCTAGTCCAGGAATCTATTTCAATAGGGATGGATGAAAGCAGACCATCAGGGGCTGCAGGAGCTGACCTGACTTTGTAAGCTGAACCCACACTGCTTTTCTTGCTTCTGCCCCTTTGCTGGAGTACCTGTAGACCACAGTGAGGAGTTAAGGCAAGAAAAGGATTAGAAGGGGTGCTGCCCTCACCCCATGGTGGTCCAAAGCCTGGGAAAGCAGTCAGTGAGCCAGAAAGGATTTGGATATTAGATCCTCAGTTTCCTTTTGTATCTGCTGTGACCCCATCTTTAAGATCACAGCTGCATGTCCCAGGGCTCATGGAAACCGAAAGCTAGAAGTGGGACAATGTAGAACTTCCTATTTCCTTCCCTTTGAGAGATTAAATAAATTCCTCAAGTTTTCTCAGGAAATAAGGAGCAAGTTGGGACTGGAATCCAGGTCCTTTGAAGTCAAATCTAGTCTTCTTTTGGTCACAAAATGCAGCTTGCCTAGAAGCTGTGGTGTATTATGGAGAGTGCTGGATTTGGAGTCGGGGAGAAATCTTTAGCTCCATTTCTGAAGCTTCATGAGCTGTGTGACCTTGAACAAGTCATTCCCTTCCTGTGCCTCAGCTCTATTATCTCCTAAGTCATGGATGACTTGATTAAGAGTGGAGAAGTCCAGAAGACTCTTCTCTTTTTCCTGTCTTCACAACAAAATTGTGTGGTAGAGGATTAGACATTATAGGATCATAATTCCAGAGCTGGAAAGGATCTCAGGGGCCATCTGGATCAACTCTTCCAATTTCCATTCATTTCAAGTTGCATTTAAAATCGAGGAAACTGAGGCCCAGAGAAACGTATAGGTTTCTAAACTGAGAGCTAGAAAGGACCTCAGGGACCATCTGGTTCAACCCTTTAAATTTCCAGAGAAGGAAACTGAGGCACAAAGAAGTGAAGTGACTCACCCAGGACACACAACCAGTCAATAAACATCAGATATAGAATTTGAATTCAGATCTCAATTTTGGTTCCAGCTTGCTTTCCGCACCACTGCCTTGCTACCCTCCTTACTATTCTATTGGCTTATGGGATGAGGAAGGGATAGGATTAGGGTTCTTAAAAGTCTGATCCATCCCTGAGGCCCATACTTAGCCCTTGAGAAGATGGCCTTATCCCTAAACCTCCAAAGTCTTGGGTTGTACGATTGCTTGTGGTTTAGAGTTCAAGATCTTTAACAGTGGCTCTAGTGAAAGGAAAGGTTGTGGTTAGTTCCAGGGCCCAGATGGCAAATTCAAACTCTGGATTACCAGAGAGAGTTGTAAGAGGAAGTGCTTGCTTTGGGAGCCTGGACAGAGGGGTGGGACAAGCAAAAAAATGTCCTCAGGTGCTGGGAAGAAGAGAAACAGAGCAGCTCCTGGCTCTGCACGGTGCCACATCTTTGCCATTGCTGGAGAGGGTGTTGACTGTAGAAGGAGATGTCACTTCTGATGAGGCTAAAATAGGAATGCTAAGATTTCTTATCCTGGGGCAGCTAGGTGGCACCTCCTAGCTGTATGACCCTGGATAAGTCACTTATCCCCAATTGCCTAGCTCCTATTACTCTTCTGCCTTATAACTAATAATTAGTGTAGCGTCTAAGACAGAAGGTAAGAGTTTGTTTTTAAAAGAGATTCCTTGTGCTGATGTGTACCAATATGTGCCCTATTCTGCCCCAGCAGCCCATGTACTAGAGGGGAACATCTCCTGAGCCAGGGAGAGACTGGGCATCAGCTAGGGAGAGCTCATTGTAAAATTTTCCTCGTGAATGCTTCAGAAACTGCAATCATTTACAGATCACGACTTGGTTTATTGTTTTGCTGATTATCTCCAGACTTTAGAATGTGATGGAGAAAATGTTAATAATGCAGATCAAATGTTGAAGTATCTACTTTATAGTTGTTTTTTCAGACCTGGCAGGCTAACCATTTGCCAGCATATCTCAGCCTGAGTCTCTCTTCTTTTTTAAATTAAATTATTTTCAATTGATTGTCTCTCTCTCCCCTCCCTATTCTCATTTTTAAACAAAGAAAGAATGAAAAACAAAAGCCTTGTAACAAACACATATGGTCAAGCAAAACAAATCTCCGAATTGGCCAATATTCCCAAAATACACACCTGATCATTCAGCACCTGGACCATATCATCTCTCTGCCAGGAAGCTGGGAGCATGTACCTCACCAATCCTCTGGAATCAGAGTCAGCCCTCTGGAGTCCTGTTTGGCTCTCTGGCTCTCTCTGTGTGTCTCTGTGTCTGTGCCTGTGCCTGTGCCTGTGTCTGTGTCTGTGTCTGTGTCTGTGTCTGTGTCTGTGTCTGTGTCTGTGTCTATGTCTGTGTCTATGTCTGTGTCTTGTCTGTCTCTCCTCTATTTCTCTGCCTCTCTTGTTTTGTTTTTATTCTATTCCTTTTATTTTTTCCAATTACATGTAGAAACAATTTTCTTAAAAAAAAACCCTTACCTTAAATACACAATATTTCACTTTTTACTTGTTTTTTCTTTTTTTATTTAAGTTCTCTTCCAAAAATAGCTAATATGGGAACATGTTTTACCTGATTGCACATGTAAAACCTACAATTGTCTCAGGAAAAGGGAAGTGGGGCAGGGAGAGAATTTGAAACTCAAAACTTTTTTAAAAGAAGGTAAAAAATGTTTTTACATGTATTTGGGGAAGAATAAAATACTATTTAAAAAATAAAACCCTTACTTTCTGTCTTAAAATTGATACTATTGGTTCCAAGGCAAATACGGGGTAAGGACTAGGCAGTTAGTTAAATGACTTCGTCACACAGCTAGGAAGTAACTGAGGGCAAATTTGAACCCAGGACTTTGCATCTCTAAGTCTGGTTCTCAATTCTCTGAGCCAGCTAGCTGCCCCCTCAAGCACTGCATTAAATGATAAATATACTTGAAGCTTAGTGGTATCTATTGCTTATTTGTGACATATATATCCACACATTTAACATCATATAAACTAATCTTTGCAAGGAAGGACTCCTTTCAGATGTGGCATTCTCTTCTACCGTTGCCTATACTCTCTACTGAATGGTAGAAACTCTACTGAAAGGGCTGGCCATTGTCACCAATCAGTTCATTTAAACACCCACCAGACACAAGACTAGTTGCCCAGGAAGAGAAGTTTAAATTGTGGGGGCAAAGCCAATATTACAATGAGAGGTGCCATGTTTGTTTCTAGAGAACGTTTATGATGGTCTGTGGTGGATTGAAGATGGTTCTAA
Source organism: Monodelphis domestica (assembly GCF_027887165.1). Taxonomy (NCBI): domain Eukaryota; kingdom Metazoa; phylum Chordata; class Mammalia; order Didelphimorphia; family Didelphidae; genus Monodelphis; species Monodelphis domestica. The sequence goes on from NC_077228.1 coordinate 505,920,714, forward strand.
ATATGAATGCCTGGAAAGAATGCCCAGAGATCCTGGTTTTTAGACCATCTGGCATCTGTGATGTGAAAATGCCAAAGTCAGGAAACTTTGATTATGTGGTTTCATGCTTCATAAACTACAATTCTTGGGTAACCGAGGGGAACAAGGGTGTTACTCATATGTGCTATACAGAACTCAAATCAGAGCATGGACTTTGGTCTACTTATCAGTTGGAAACTGGTACTTAGTTAGAATCTTAAGAAGGGATCTGTGATTCTGATAAGTTTCCTATCACTCTAGCAAAGCAGTGTTGGTTTTAGACCAGTGGTTCTCAACCTTTTTGGCTTGAACTCTTAAAAACTGAGAGTCCCTTAAAAACCAGTATTTAGGGGGGGGGCAGCTGGGTGGCTAAGTGGATTGAGAGCCCTGCCCAGAGACAGGAGGTCTTGGGTTCAAATTTGGCATCAGACACTTCCTAGCTGTGTGACCCTGGGCAAGTCACTTAATTCCCATTGCCTAGCCTTTACTGTTCTTCTGCCTTGGAATTAATACTTAGTATTGATTCTGAGGCAGAAGGCAAGAGTTTAAATAAAAAGAAAAACAGAAGCCACCATTGCCTCCATCTATGCAACAGCTATCAGAACAAGAACTATAAAAGGAGAATATTAGAAGGACAGCATTGCCTAGCTCTTACCGCTCTTCTACTTTACAACCAATACACAGAAGTGATTCTAAGGTGGAAGGTAAGGGTTTAAAAAAAAGAGTTTGTGTTTATGTGAATTGTATCAAGGGATATTTATTGTATTCAAAATAAAAATATCTTAGTATTACTATGAAAATAATGTTTTCTTACGTACCCTCTGAAAGGGTTTTAGGGATCCCTAGGGGTTCCCAAACTGCACTTTGAGGTTGCTGGCTTAGGAACAGCTACAAATATCTGTTCTCCAAAGAGGTGTTGAAAAAGGAGATTGGGCAGGGAGGATTACAGTTAAAATTCATGGGGGCAATAATGGAGGACTTTTATTGGAGATGAATAGATTTCTTGGAGACAGAGTGATAGAATGTAAAAAAATAGAAGAAAAGCAAGAGAGGCATTAAAACATTTAAAAATTCACAGAAGATTGCAGAAGGAAGTTCAGAAGGACACCCAGAGAAAGCATGCATGGGTTGGAATTTTGTTATTCAGTCATTTCAGTCATACCTGACTCTTCATGACCCCATCTAGGGTTTTCTTTTTCTCTAATCAAATTAATTTGTTTGTTATATTAAAATTCCCAGATATCTTCTCCTTTACTTACCTCTGCCCCTGTACTAGAGAAGGCATCACATGACAAAAAGATGTATGTATATGTAATTATGTCTTGCTTATTTCTGTTTATTGGTTCTTTCTCTGGAGGTGGACGGACATACATAAGACATTCTTCAAGCAATAATTCTTTTGCTTTCTATAATGTTCTTTTGGTTCTGCTTTTTTCACTGTTTACAACTTCCTGTAAGTCTTTCCATGTTTTTAAAAAATTAACCTGTTTGTCATTTCTTATAAGGCAGTAGTATTCCATCAGAATCATATGCCACAAACTGTTTAGCCATTTCCCAATTGATGGGCATCCCTTCAGTTTCCAGTTCTTTGACACCACAAAGAGAACTGTTTAAGATATTTTAGAACATGTAATTTCTTTTTTCTTTTCCCCTGGTTACCTTAGGAAATAAACCTAATTGTTTTATAAGAATTTTCTTGGCAAAGATATTAAAATGGTTTTCCATTTCCTTCTCTAGCTCATTTTTCAGACAAGGAAATTGAGACAAATAGGGTTAAGTGACTTGCCCAGAGTCACATAGCTAGTAAGTATCTGAGCCTGGATTTAAACTCAGGTCTTCCTGCCTCCAAGTCCAGCACTCTATTCACTGCACCACCCATGATGGAACTACCATGTAAAATTTAATAAATAAAGTTTAATACACATCTTCAAAAAAAAGGCTTTTACAATAGAAGTTCAAAGTGTGATGTGATTCTGATGCATATATAGTGTGAAGATTGGATTTAGCTAATTTCTGATTGTAACAATGAAGATACTTAGTTTAACAAAATCAGGAATGTCTTGGGGATCTCTAATTTACTCCACCCTACTTAGACCGTACTTTAGGGGAAGATAAAGTTGTAAACTCCTGATTGAATAATGAAGGTACTTAGTTCTCAACTTATAGTAAAGCTAGAACTTTAAGCTAAGTCTATTTTTAGATCTTAATACAAAAAGGTGTTAAGTAATTATAAAGGTTAAATTAATCATAAAAAGGTCAAGTAACTAACAAAAGGTGTACTTAACAAAGAAGTGTTAAATAACTCTAAAGATATAATCTAATCAAAAGAAGATGAGAACTAGGAATGGGCATTTAGAGGAGGAGACACAAGGATGAAAGGTCTATATATTTGGCTCCCTTGCTGTCTCTGGAAATCCTTATTGGAGGACCTTATTGGTGGTGGAGAGTTAGCTGAGAGCAGCATGCTGAGCCTTCTGGCATCTTAGCGTGGCTACAAGCTATTTGTCTGGTTCGGTGGTGAGTTTCTGGCTGAGTTTCCTCCTTTACTTTCCAACTTTATCCTCTTAGAAGCCTCTAATCTTCTTCAGAGACCTAGAGGTGGGGATTTTAAACTCCCCCTGGCATAGGCCAGGCAGGAGAAGTCCTATATCCTCTTTCTTCCTTCTCCTTAAATTTCTTCCCTCTATATTAATTAAATAACCATAAATTTCCAGACTGACTTGGGTATTTTATTTGGCGACCAATTAAATCTAGATTTTAAGTCACAATGCTAAAATCATCTTTACAATAGACTCCATCGGTTTGCTGAGATGGCCCACATGGGCCAGTCAACTATCATAACAGTTTCCTATATAATTCTCCCTTTCTGCTCTTTGTATATTGAAATATTCATATTTGCCTATTTTATTAGGTTCCTAAAAGCTATAAAAAATAAAATTGACAAGGCAGAAGGAAATAAACAAGTTCTAAAAGGAACATAAATAGGACAATTCTGTTACAAACATGTAGGTTTTCTTTTTTTAATCTTTATCTTCTGTCTTAGAATCAATACAATGTATTGGTTCCAAGGTAGAACAATGGTAGGCAGTGGGAGTTGTTTCTTGCCAGGGATCATACTGCTGGTAAGTGTCTGAAGTCAGATTTGAACCCTGGACTTCTCATCTCTAGACCTGGCTATCATTCCACTAAGCCACCTAGTTACCCCTAATGTAGGCTTTAAAAAAAGTTTATTTAATCAATTAATTTAGAATATTTTTCCATGGTTACATGAATAATGTTCTTTCCCTCCCCTCTCCTCATCCCCTCTCATAGCTGACACACAATTCCACTGGGTTTTACATGTGTCATTGATCAAGACCTATTTCCATATTATTAGTATTTGTACCAGGGTGATCCTGTAGAGTCTACACCTGATATAGGCTTTAAAAAACAAAGGGTAAGTAACAGAAATTCATGGTTTCGTTTGCAATTTTCTTTTTTTTTAATCCTCTCTGTGTTGAAAGGCTCATGTTTGCTAATGATCACCAAGTTCATAAAAAAAATGTAATGATTTCAGAAAAAAATCCAGAAGAGAAAGCCATGGTCTCAAGGATTAGTGGTGGCGGCAGAAAGTAGTAAAATCCTAGGGGGCCATTGAAGGACTAGTATTGAGAACTCTTCCTCTTTTTGTAGTGCATTCCCTTCTGTGGACCTATTCCTGGTGGACTCCAGGTTGGCCATGAGGTCACTGTCAATGGGGCAGTCCTTCGCTCTGGGACAAATAGGTAATTGTTTCTTGTTTTGCTCTTCTATGCTTTATCTAGGGGGGAGGGAGCTAGCAGGTGGAGGCACGGAGGGCCACTTCCAGAATTGCCCCCTGGCAATTGCTTTGTCCTTTCCAGTTGTTCTGCCTGACTTTAGAGGCTGAATGAGCCCAAAGGTCAGAAAATCACAAGACCATGACAAAATCCAATGTTGATGAGACCCTAGTTGACCCCCTGCAACATACGGACACACGGCTGCCATCTAAATAGGGGAACGAGTCACACACTGTCTCTTGGCCCAGCCTCTGACCTGACCTTATCCAAAAAGTGATTGGTCACCATGAGGGTGGCCAAGAAACAAGCTCCCCAACTCAGCAAGGCTCCCTGAAGTGCCAATGATGTATGAGGCACCATGCAAGGAACAGGGAAAACACAGATTTGTTTCAATCAGTCTTCCCTCAAGGAGTAGAAGGGGCATAGCAACTGTATGCACCCAGAGCTGGGTAAATATAACACAGGGTGTAATAAAGGCAGAGGAGAAATGAGGCTAAAGGGGAGAGGTCGTGAGCTGGTGGAGAAGAGTTCTGTTGAGCTTTGAGGTAAAAAGACAAGAAATCTAAAAATGGAAAGAAAGAGGAGGGTGCTCATTCTACACAAGAATTAGAGTGATTGCCCAGAATGGAGAAACAGAAAGAGATAGCACTACTTTGGTCAGATGGTCAGACTTTGATCCTGGACCAGGTTAGAATTGAAACTGCACTTTAGTCCTCTTATTCAGGCATTTTTCAGTTGGATCCAATTCTTTGTGATCCTGTTTGGAGTCTTCTTGACAAAAATACCAGTTGTTTACTATCTCCTTCTCCAGCTCATTTTATACATGAGGAAACTGAGGCAAATAGGAATAAGTGATTTGCCCAAGGTCACACAACTGGTTTACCATTTCCTTCTCCAGATCATTTTATATTCAAGGAAACTGAGGCAAACAGGAATAAGTGACTTGCCCAGGATCACACAGCTAGTTTACCATCTCCTTCTCCAGCTCATTTTATATATAGGGAAACTGAGGCAAACTGGAATAAGTGACTTGCCCAGGGTCACACAGCTAGTTTACTGTTTCCTTCTCCAGCTCATTTTATATACAGGGAAACTGAGGCAAACAGGAATAAGTGACTTGCCCAGGATCACACAGCTAGTTTACCATCTCCTTCTCCAGCTCATTTTATATATAGGCAAACTGAGGCAAACAGGAATAAGTGACTTGCCCAGGGTCACACAGCTAGTTTACTGTTTCCTTCTCCAGCTCATTTTATATACAGGGAAACTGAGGCAAACAGGAATAAGTGACTTGCCCAGGATCACACAGATAGTTTACCATTTCCTTCTCCAGCTCATTTTATATACAGGGAAACTGAGGCAAAGAGGAATAAATGACTTGCCCAAGGTCACAGGACTAGTAAGTGTCTGAAGCCAGACTTGTACTCAGGAAGATGAGCCTTTGTGACTCCAGATCTGGCATTCCATCCCCTGATCCACTTCGAAGCCCCTTAGTCTATAAAAGTCAAACAAGGTGGGTACTGTATGTGGTTGAAATTTTGAATCGTCTCTAGAATCTAGCTCCCTAAATCGTCATTGATAAATTGAATTTATTATCTCCCTTAACCTACTCAGCTATTATTGGCTCAAGCTAAACTAGGAATGGGAATCCAGCGGATTCCAGGGGAAATGAAACAGAGACTAAAGCAATCAATATGTATTGAACCTGGCAACGTGCCCAGGCAGGATTAGCGGGACGTCCAGGGTGGTAAAGCATGTGTACAGCATGGGCTGCCTTTGGGCTTGGTTCATATCCCAGCTTTTCCACTCACTCCCTGTGTGACACCAAGAAAGGCATGTCTATCCACTGGCCCTCCGTTCCCTCCTCTGAAAAATAAAGAGATTAGACAAGATCCGGGATGCTTAACGGAGATTCCAGGAGGACTGTGAAACTGGATTTCATTGTCGTGAAATGCATGTAATCCTGTGACTTTTTAAATACTAGCATGGCAGAGGAGTCCGAGATCCATAAAAGGTAAAGAAGTCCTCTAACCGGTGATGTGTAAGGAGAGCACTGACCCAGGAGTTAGGAGACCAAGGTTCAAATCCCAGGTCGGCTCCTTTAAGAGGGCAGAGACTACGTGGTCGAATCAGGGTATTTGTCTCCCCTGCCGCCCTTCTCCATCTAGCACGCAAAGCATCTCTGTGGACTAGAGTAGAGGGAGAAGGCTGCGTAAAGAAGACTGGGTTTCCATAAATTATTTACCATCTCACGAGAAACAGGATTATGAACCTAGGGACACCAGAAGTAACATTTCCAAGTGCAGGTATTTAAAATCAAGTGCCGGGGTAGCTAGGTGGCTCAGTAGACAGAGCACCAGGTCTGGAGATGGGAGATCCAGGGTTCAAATCTGACATCAGGCACTTCCCAGCTGTGTGACCCTGGGCAAGTCACTCAACCTTAATAGCCTGGCCTTTACCACTCTTCTGCTTTGGAACCAATACTTAGTATCAATTCTAAGACAGAAGGCAAGGGTTTCATTTTTTTCCCGATATCAAGATTTATTTTTTTTAAAAAAGCAATTTCCATAGTATGTGTGTCACAAGCAATAGAGATCCAACACAATCCCCTCACCTTTTGACATGAAAATAATCAGAATCAGAATAATCTTCTATGATGCCTTCTCTGATGAATAAACACAGAAGGTAAGGGTTTAAGTAAAATAAAACACCAAATGGGAAAAGTGCTACAAAGACTAAAAGAAAAGAAGGAAAGAGAAAAAAAAACCCAGAATGACAGGGAAAGGAAAGACTGCGTCTGGGGACCACGCTGCATCCACTAACTGGTCGTATTCTTTTTGGCACCTCCACTAGGTTTTCCGTGAATTTTCAGTGTGGGTTCGATGGAAACAACATTGCCTTTCATTTCAATCCTCGATTTGACGGTGGCAGTTATGTTGTGTGCAACACGAAGCACAGTGGTTCCTGGGGGCCCGAGGAAAGGAAGATGCAGATGCCCTTCACTAAGGGGATGCCCTTTGAAATTCGCTTTCAGCTCCAGAATGAAGCCTTCAGTGTAAGGGGTGCATCCTTCCATCCTTCCTAAGTCACTTTCCTTTGGAGAAAGATCAGTGGGTTACAAGTCAGATGATCTGGGTTCAAAAAAGTCAACTCCAGGTGTTAGCAGTTTGAAAAAAAAAATCCGAGGGTTTTAGTGGACCACATGTGAATCAGTGGTGTAATATAGCCATTGAAATAACCTGGAGCTGCACTGAGAGAGGCAGAGATTTTCTGGGGGAGAAAAGGAGACAGACAATGGTCATATTGTATTTTGCCCTGCTCCAACTATATCTGGAGTCCTGGGTTTAATCCCATACAACAGACTTCAAAAAGGTCCCTGATAAACTGGAGTGTGTCCAGAGGAGGCTAACCAGGATGGTGAAGAGCCTTTAGTCCATGCCATAAGCAGAAGAAACAACTGGGAAGGAGGTGTTCAGCCCCTAGATTAAAAACCTGGGAGACGTCGGGCAGCTGCCCTCAAATATTTAAAAGACCATTAGGCTGAGGATGGATTCGATTTTTTCTCTTTGGTGTCAGAGGGCAGACCAGGAGCAATGGGTGGGAGCTTGATGGCAGGTATTCTCAGCGACTAGAGACCTGATGATTATGAAGTCAGGTGGCAGAGGCAGGGGTGGGAGTGGAGATCCAATCTCCAAGACCCATGTTTGTGGCTCCCACAGTCCCGCGGACTTTCTTGCTCATGCTCCTTCTTTCTGTTGGCAGGTGATAGTGAATGGGAATTACTTTCTCCGGTACGAACACCGGATGGCTTTCCAGAAAGTGGACACCATCGCGATTGAGGGTATGGTGATGGTGTCCTTCATCAGATTCCAGGTCAGAATGGATGGCACGGGTCTCTTCCATTGTCCTATCTCATGTCACAGAGGATGGGCTGAGATCCCACCGAGCAATATATTCAGGGCTACAGATGGGCCAGGAGGAGCCCTCTTCCTCACTTCTCCCCCTTACCTCTACTTCTCTTGGTCAGCTGAGGTCACACTCTTCTGAATTTGGAAAGGGAAAGCTCCTATTACCTTCCTCTAGGGTTCTGTTTCCTCTACTTCATCTAGAGAGTGCCTGGCACATAGTAGGCATTTAATCAATATTGGCTGAATTGAATCAAACTAAACTGAGCTGTACTGCATTTCTGTCCTCTAATCAGGCTCTAATCTTCCCATTCCCACTCTCTCCACCATCTATCTCTGTCTCACTACGTCCATGTTTGTTTTTTTTATTCCTCCTTCACTCTCCAATTGGGAAGCAAAGAAATAGGGTGAAAGGACCCGAGTTCAGACTTTGTTCTGTTACTCTTGAGAGCTGAGGCAAGTTATGTGATATCTCTGACCTCATATTCTTCTCCTTACCACTTACTTTGCCACCTCTCTTGATGTAAAATGTAAAAATGTAAATTGAGGCAGTTGAGTGAAATGACTTTCAAGGGTACTCCTACTCTGAACTTCTTTAAACCGGGTTTGCCCTCCAGTTTCTTTGCTCTCCTTTATTGTTTGTGCCCATGGGTGGTATTTTTCCTGACTGTCTCCCCCTATCTTTACTTCTTTTTCCCATTTGTACATCTCTTCTCCCTGTACCTGCTGTTTCTCTCCCTTCTTCCTTTTTCATAAACATCCCCAAGAAAAGCATGAGGGACAAACAGTAAATGATTAACAAAGCAGGCATTTATAGTGAGGGTGATCCTTTCTTATCATCCCTTTAAATAGGACTTCACCTAATCTAGTTTATTCATGATTCGATTCATACATCAAACATTTATTAAGCACCTACTAAGTACAAGGCACTGGGGATATGAAAGCCATATATCAAAGTGTGTCAAGGAAGCTCATCCACTCCCCTGCCTGAGTAACTTTACCTGTCTGTCTAACACTCTGACATACCACAGTTGTGCCAGGGTTGCGTTGGTGTATGTTCTGTACATCAATAAAAGTTAAGGTTTGGGGCAGAATCGGGGGAGACTGATGAGAAGACCAAGGGGAGAACCACGAGGAGAAGAGAGAGAGCAGACAGGTGAGGAGGGAATGAGGAAGATACATGCAGGCTAGGCACCACGTGACCAGGTTACTTAGGAATGATTTTCTACCCTTCCTAATAAACTTTATTAAAAATATATAAATTGAAATATTATTATTATTATTATTATTATTTTAATTATTACAAAAGTAATTCCTGACCTCCAGAAATACCATTCTTCTAGAGGATTTTTTTCTAGAGAAGTAAATGCAAAATTATTTAAGGTGAGAAAGTAAACTAGTATCTGGGGACAATCAGATAAGGCTTCCCACAGGAAGCTACATATGAACTGAGTCATGCAGGAAGTTAAGGCTTCTAAGCCACAAAGGTGAGGAGGGAGGCAAGCCTAGAGGTAGAAAATTCATTGCTGAGTTTGGAGAACATCAAGTAGGCCAGTTTGGAAGTAGATTGATAGGAAATAAGATTGGAAGGCTGGGGAAGGCTTTTAGTGCCAGCAGGAGAAATGCATTTTATCCTAGTGGTGATAGGAGATCCTTGAAGCAGCACTGAATAATCAAAAGAGTACTCATCTTGGAGCACTGAACTTAGAGTTCAATTTGATCTGAGTTCAAAGCCTGATTCTGTCCTTTATTTCTTGTGTGATTTTGGGTCACTTAACCTCAGTGGGTCTGAATTTCCTTAGTTGTAAGATGAGAGCATTGGGGTAGTTGACCTCTAAGGTTCCTTTCAATTTTAGATCTATGGCTTTACTGTAGGAAATTATTGAAGGTTTATAAACAGGTGGGGTTATGGTCAGACCATGCCTCAGGAAGATGACTTTGGCAAGTTGGGGGCGGATGGATTGAAGAGGGTTAGAAGTTCCATTAAAAGGTTATAGTAGACTCTGAATAAGGCAGTGATCGAAGGTAGTTCCAAAGGAATCATGATGAAAAATACTATCCACCTCCAGGGAGAAACAATGAACTCAGAACAAAGATTGAAGCATATTGTACTTCCTTTTTCATGCTTATGTGTGTGTGTGTGTGTGTGTGTGTGTGTGTGTGTGTGTGTGTTTTCTTTTGCAAGGTGACTAATATGGAAATAAGTTTTGCATGACTTTGTATGTATAATAGACACTATCTGACTTGCCTTCTCAGTGGGTGGGGAGGGCAAGTCACTTGACCCCCATTGCCTAGCCCTTACCACTCTTCTGCCTTGGAACCAATACACAGTATTGATTCTAAGACAGAAGGTGAGGGGTTTAAAAGGAAAAAAAAGGGAAATTCTGCTGGAATTAACCTGGCTGTCACTCACTCAAACCTGGCTCTTTGCCTGCCTTCTCCTCTGGGTTTATACAAGCTCCATTTCCCAGTGAGCTCCCTCCTCTTTGAGCTTCCCTCAGCTCCACCCTCCTCTGTGCCTTACCTCCAGGTTTCACCTTGCCTTGCCTTTCTCCTGTTCTTCTCTTTGCCCTGCTAGTCCATCCTACTAACCCAAATGCTTCTTTTTTAAAAAACACAGAACAGCCGATCGGCTCCCATTCAGCCTTCCTGTGTTGTCTTGCCGGCTGCATTCTTAGCACAATGTTCCCCTAGGTCGAAGGAAAACAAACCCAAAGTGAGTGAATGAGGGGACTGGCCCCTCTCTCTGTCCATTCTGAGCTAGGTGGATGTCCAGCTAGGCAGAACCATTGGCTGGTTCAATTAGGATAGGGCTTGGGTCCTGTGTCACGTAGCTCAGTGCAGGTGGGACTGAGGTCCATTAGAACAGGGAGTCAGATGGTCCCTTTGTTAGAAGAGAGGAACTTTGTCTAGATTATAGGGCATGACACCTAGCACAGAGTCAGGTCAGTTAGAAGAGGGGGTCCGATGATCAAGGCATGAGAACAGTTGGGCAGCTAGTCTGAGCAATTAAAATAGGGAGGTCACCTCTCAGGGCAGTTGGAATAATTAGACAATTAGGTCAGCAAGAGGAGGGGACATTTTGGGTAAGTCATACCAGTGAGTCAGACAGTCATATCACTTAAAACAGGGAGTCAGAGAGGCCAGTTAGATAATCAATCAGGACAGTCTGATCAGGGAGGCCAACTGTCAGAACTGCCTATCAGTCAGGACAGTCTGCGCAGTAAGAATAGCTACACTATCAGTCAGGACAGTCTGATCAGGGAGGCCAATAGTCAGAACTGCCTATCAGTCAGCACAGTCTGAGCAGTGAAGCCAACAGTTAGAACAGTTGAACAGTCAGGACAGTCTGAACAGGAAAGCCAACTGTCAGATCCATCTATTAGTCAGCACAGTTTGAGCATGAAAGCCAACAGCCAGAACTGCCTATCTGTCAGGACAGTCTGAGCAGGAAAGCCAACTGTCAGAACCGTCCATCAGTCAGCACAGTCTGAGCAGTGGAGCCAACAGTTAGAACAGTTGAACAGCCAGGACAGTCTGAACAGGAAAGCCAACAGCCAGAACCATCATTAGTCAGCACAGTCTGAGCAGTGAAGCCAACAGTTAGAACCGTCCATCAGTCAGCACAGTCTGAGCAGTGGAGCCAACAGTTAGAACAGTTGAACAGCCAGGACAGTCTAAACTGGAAAGCCAACAGTCAGAACCATCATTAGTCAGCACAGTTTGAGCAAGAAAGCCAACAGTCAGAACTGCCTATCAGTCAGCACAGTGTGAGCAGTGGAGCCAACAGTTAGAACAGTTGAACAGCCAGGACAGTCTGAACAGGAAAGCCAACAGCCAGAACTGCCTATCTGTCAGGACAGTCTGAGCAGGAAAGCCAACTGTCAGAACCGTCCATCAGTCAGCACAGTCTGAGCAGTGGAGCCAACAGTTAGAATAGTTGAACAGCCAGGACAGTCTGAACAGGAAAGCCAACAGCCAGAACCATCATTAGTCAGCACAGTCTGAGCAGTGAAGCCAACAGTTAGAACCGTCCATCAGTCAGCACAGTCTGAGCAGTGGAGCCAACAGTTAGAACAGTTGAACAGCCAGGACAGTCTAAACAGGAAAGCCAACAGTCAGAACCATCATTAGTCAGCACAGTTTGAGCAAGAAAGCCAACAGTCAGAACTGCCTATCAGTCAGCACAGTCTGAGCAGTGAAGCCAACAGTTAGAACAGTTGGACAGTCAGGACAGTCTGAACAGGAAAGCCAACAGTCAGATCCATCTATTAGTCAGCACAGTTTGAGCATGAAAGCCAACAGCCAGAACTGCCTATCTGTCAGGACAGTCTGAGCAGGAAAGCCAACAGTCAGAACTGCCTATCAGTCAGCACAGTCTGAGCAGTGAAGCCAACAGTTAGAACAGTTGAATAGTCAGAGCATTTAGAATAAGATTAGAGTCAGTGTCTCTCAGGGATGTTAGAACAATGGGTGGATGAATATTTACTTAACACACCCCATACCTGAAACTTCAGAGTGTCCAGAACAGAAGAGGTGCCTGGATCGGCAGTGCCACCTCACCCCAGCAGGGTCATGGAATAGTTCAATTCCTTTAAGGCTTCTTTAGAAGAAAGCCCCCTCTGCTTTTTAAAGGACCAGAGACTACTTAGAGTGAAAGAGCAATTTAAGAGTCACTCTCCTTGGCCCCTTCTGCCTGTGGGGAGGGTGAAGGGACACTTGCACCAGAAATCACAACCTCGCCTTCTGTCCTTAGAAGGACATCTGAGATTTTTCCCTGGGAGAAGAGGCATCTGCAGGTGTTGAATATGCCCAGGATTGGGGGAGTCAACATATAGGGTACATCAGAAGGTAATGGGTTTGAGAAATAGAAAGGAGGCATGTAAAAGTCTTTCCTAGAGTAGAGAGGCTCTTAATCTTTTTGTGTATATCCTGAGCCCCCACTATGGTGAAGCCTATGGACCCATTCTCAAAATAATGTTTGTAAAAAATGTAAGGGGAACCTAAGTGGCTCAGCAGATAGAGAACCAGACCTAGAGATAGGAGGTCCTGGGTTCAAATCTAGCCTCATACATTTCTTAGCTGTGTGACCCTGGACAAGTCACTTGATCCCCAGTGCATAGCCCTTACTACTCTTCTGCTTTGGAACCAATACATGGTATTGGTTCCAAGACAGAAGGTAAGGGGTTAAAAATATTTAATGTAAGATAATAGGACTACAAAGGAAAATATATTTATTGAAATAAAGATCCAATTTTCTGAGGACCCCTTAAGGTCCATAGATTGCCCCCCAAGTTAAGAACCCTTAATTTAATCCAGCTGCAACCAAGGCTAAGGAGTCCTTAGGTAACATGCTGGTGAAGCCTATGGACCTCTTCTCAAAAGAATATTGTTGGAATATAGCAAAATGCATAAATATAATTAAAATGCATGGGATTGCTAAGGAAAACAATTATAGGGAAAGACTGTTATCAAAATATTTTTTAGAAAAATACACATTTGTGGATTTGAGATTATGAACTTTTGAGAGGAACAGAGTAAGACCTTAAAACCTACAAGAGTTTTGGTTTCTTACCAGCCAGGTTCAGGGTTCAGCTCCTGCTGGTACTCCAGGAATGACGTTGTTCTGTTTGTCCCTCCTTTTTAGCCTCCTGACCCAGTTTGGCCTCCTGCTGGCACCATCATTGTAAGTTCTTAGATTCCCCAACTCTTCAGATTTTATTTGTTGCTTCTCAGTTTATTCAGATAAGGACCAGAGTGGGACTGTCCCCAGAGAGCTGGTCCAGGGATTGCCTCTTTCTTGGTCCTCAATGTGACCCTTTCTCCTCTAGTCTGGTCTTCTGGGGTGGTCCTTGAAGGTCAAATGATATCATTGATTTAGTGCTTTCAGATTTGTATCATTGCCTTATTTGAGCCCCCCTCCCATAACTCACTGGGACAGGAACTTACAAATGTTATTTATCCCTATTTTGCAGATGAGAAAACTGAGGTTTCTCAGAGCTGAGATTTGAACCCAGATCTCTTTTCACTCCAAGTCCAGAGCTCTTTCTTAGAGAGGCTGGCTTTCTCTTTAGGCACAAGATTTCATGACTATTATCTCCACCCCGAACTCCCAGGCCCCCAACTTGGTCAAAATACCACCCTCAACTCTCACTTCCTTTCCATGGGGTGTAAGAGAAGACAGAGGTTCCCCATCCCACACTTCCTCCACTATTTGCATTATAATTTGTTTTCCTATCACCTTCATTTTCAAATATATCCTACCTCATCTCCAAGCTGAGTCTAACAAAATGTTCTATATATTATTCTATAATAATTATATCATACATAATATAATCATATACAATATAGTAGAATATGATTATAATATGTAATAATAATAATAGAGTATATAATTATATAATATTAGATGTAAGGTTATGGGACTAAAAATGAAAAGGTTCTCTAAGACTCTAATCCAAACCTATAAATTCATAAAGATGTCCCACCCCCTACCGTTAGTTTAATCTAACAGAATGCCCTGTGTATTATTCTATTATAATTATATGTATCGTGCATTATATTAGGATGCGTATCATGTGATATAACCAGATTATTGTTATAATAATTACATATATCAAATAACATGATTTATAATATATAATACATAATTATATAATGCTGGATAGAAGATCATTGTGCTAAAAATGGAAGGGTTCTTTTCTAAGGCTCTGATCCAACCCTGGAAGTCCATAGAGATATCCCAACTCCATCTCCTACCTAGAGAACTATCTCAAATGATAAAGAATAAAAAAGAGGAAGGAAATCAGTTCAGCAAAACTAACAATTCACTATCTGAGTCCTACGGAATATGTCCCTCCTCTCTGAAAAGAAGCCAAAGATTCTGACTTTTTTCCCTAAAAAAAAAGGTCCCCACCTTTAAAATCCTGCCATATTGGAGTGACCCAAAGTGATTTCCTAAAGATGTCTCAGACGATGGGGAAGAGGGAATGGTATGAGATTTCTCAGCACCCTTCCTTTACCAAGGTAAAGACCCCAGAGGAAAAGGAAACAGCCCTAGCCAGCTAAAGAATTTTCAAGATGAACATGGGAAGGTGGTACTTTCTAGGGATCTGCGGTGGGTTTTCATGATTGATGGATTCATTGAACTTTCTCTCTCTTCTTTTTCCTTCCAGAGTCAAACGTTTATCCCTGGTGTCCACTCGGCTATGCCCAGTGTAAGACTCAAATGCTGACCCCCTCCGTTCATCTCCCTCTTTTCATTTGTTAAAAATGGACCAAGCAGTGGCAGCTGGGTGGCTCAGTGGATAAAAAGTCAGGTCTAGAGAAGGGAGGTCCTGGGCTCAAATCTGACCTCAGTTACTTCCTAACTGTGTGAACCTGGGCAAGTCACTTAACTCTGACTGCCTAGCTCTTACCACTCTTCTGCCTTGGAACTGATGCTTGTATCAGTTTTAAGACAGAAAATAAGGGTTAAAAAATGGACTGAGTTCTCTGAGACACGACCTGTGATCAGGGCTACTCAGTGAGGAAGGCTGGGATCTGGGGTCTGAGGCTAGACTGAAGACCTGGCCAGGGCCCTAGGAATGCTCTGTGTATTATTTGCTATATAAACAAAATCATAACTTTAGAACCAGAAGGGTTCTCAAAAGCTCTGTAATCCAATCCAGCAACTCCATAAACATTTATTAAGCACCTTTTATGTGCCAGGCACTGTGCTAAGTGCTAGGGATTTTAGAGGGAAGAAAGTGAGGTCCAGAAAAGTTGGGCTCATTGATTTGTGTATGTGTGTATGTGTAATTGTATGTCTGTGTGTCTCTATGTGATTATGTGTGCCTATGTGTCTGTGTGTGACTCAGTGTCTGCATATGTACTGTGTGTGACTGTATCACTAGGTCTGTCTCTGTGCAATAGCCTCTGTGTGACTTTGTGTCTATGTCTGTGTCTGTATGTGTACTCTGAGTGACTGTGTATGACTGTATGTCTCTGTGTGTCTATTTGTGACTGTGTCTGTATATTTGTATATGTGCTATGTGTGTCTCTGTGTGTGACTATCACTAGGTCTGTGTGTGACTGTATCACGAGGTCTGTGTGTGGCTGTGTACGGGTGTGACTATGTGTCTGGGTGTACCTGCATTTGTGTCTGTGTGTGTCTCTGTGTCTATAAATGTATGATGTGTGATTATATCACAAGGTCTGTGTGTGACTGTGTCTGGGCATGACTATATGTCTGAGTGTACCTGCATTTGTGTCTGTGTGTGTCTGTGTGTCTATAAATGTATGATGTGTGATTATATCACAAGGTCTGTGTGTGACTGTGTCTGGCCATGACTATGTGTCTGCGTGTACCTGCATTTATGTCTGTGTGTGTCTGTGTGTCTATATATGAATGGTGTGTGACTGTATCACTAGGTCTGTGTGTGATTGTCAGGGTGTACTTGCATTTTTGTCTGTGTGTGACTCTGCGTATGACTATATTTGTGCATGTACTGTGTGTGACTGTATCTGTGATTACATGTCTATATATTTGTGTATGTACTCTGTGTGACTATATGTCTGTGTGTGTCTGTGTCTGGGTGTATTTGTTTATATAGGATTCTATGTGTGATTGTGTATCACTAAGTCTGTGTGTGTGACTGTGTGTCTATATATTTGTGTATTACTATGTGTGACTATCTATGTATGTACTATGTGTGACTATCACTAGGTCTGTGTGTGATTGTGTCTGTGTGTGACTGTATGTCTATATAGGAATGGTGTGTGGCTGTATCACTAGGTCTGTGTGTGACTGTCAGGGTGTACCTGCATTTGTGTCTGTGTGTGACTGTATGTCTATATAGGAATGGTGTGTGACTGTATCACTAGGTCTGTGTGTGACTGTCAGGGTGTACCTGCATTTTTGTCTGTGTGTGACTCTGCGTATGACTATATTTGTGCATGTACTGTGTGTGACTCTATCTCAAGGTCTGTAGGTGACTGTGTGTGTCTATGTGTCTGGGTGTATCTGCATATGTGTCTGTGTATGACTGTGTAGCACGACATCTGTGTCTGACTGTCTTTGGGAGTGACTGTGTGTCTTTATATTTGTGTATATACTGTGGGTGACTGTGTATGCCTATATATGTTTGGGCATATCTGTGTATGTGACTGCGTGTGACCGTGTCTGTATCACTATGTGCGTGTGTGACTATGGGTGCTGCTGCCTCTGAACATTTCCATTGTCTCTTCTCTTTTCTAGGGCCCCTTTCTCCCACCCTCGTTGTTCTCTGGTCCGTTGTATGTAAGTTGTTGCCTTGTGCTCCAGGGGGGAGATGGCATGAGCCTAAGACTCTGAGGCTTAAGAGGTCTTCTGGGGTGAAGGGGCCTGAGAAAACCCAAGGCAGCCCCAAACTTGGAAATGAACAACTCCACTGGGGGCTGATTTCTCCCTCCAGTTATCCCCTGGGATAGTCCTCCAGCCTTTTCTTGACCTCAGGTCATATTGTGGCACAAGTGCCTGGCTTCCTCTGGGCTTTATTTTTGTTTTACGGAGGTTATAATTATCATTCGTTTCCCCAAAATGAGAGACAACATGGTGTGGTGGGTGGAGAGCTGGTTTTGGAGTCAGTAAAACCTGAGTTCAAGTTTAGCCTCTGATCCAAACTGTCTGGGTGACCTTGAGCAAGTCACTTCTAGGAAATGCTTCACAACTCTGAATTACAGAAAAGGTGCTCATCTGCACTGGTAGAGGGACTTTCCTCCCTTAGGAGTTTCCCCATGTCAACAAAATCACAGATTCTTAACCTTTCTCAAAGGCACCAAACTGATCCCGATTGCCCAAGTTTTCGATCTACATTTTTCAAACGTCCCTTCTTACAACAGGAATCGCCCACTCCATTGTTTAACGCGTTGTCTCTCCTTCCTTCTGCAGCCCTTACCATTCCGTACATCAATTTCTGGGGGGCTCTACCCAAACCGGATAATCCTCGTGTCTGGCTCCATCCTGCCTACTGCTAACCGGTTAGCATCAGTCCTAGTTCTCAGGGTTAACAATTCCCTTCATCTAGCTTTCTTTTTGTCTCCGGGCAGCTATGGCACGTCCCTAGCCCTAATCAGTTAGTCGTAAGCATTTATGAAGCATCTTCTATTTGCCAAGCACTGTGCAAGTACTGCAGATGCAAGGAAAGGTCAAAAAGAGTCCTTACCTCCAAGGAGTTCCAATCTAACGGGGAGACAACATGCAAACTATTATGTCCCAACAACTCAAAAGAGGATACATTGGAGATAATCAACAGAAGGAAGGTAGCTAACATTAAGGGGGACTGGGAAGGATTTCCTATAGATGGTGGGACATTAGCTGGCACTTGAAGGAAATCAAGGAAGTCCAGAGGCAGCGATGGGGAGGAAGAGCAGTCCGGAAGAGAATCAGGAGACAGTAGGGTCATAAAAACCTAGAGAGAAGTGACTATCAAGGACGTGAGGGTGGTCAAACGTCGAAAGCTGAAGAAAAAATGGATGAAGGATGGGAAAAGATTATTAGATTTGGCACTTAAGAGATTATTGGGGGTGTGTGGAGTGCTGCTATGTGGCTCAGTGATTTGAGACCTAGAGACAGGAGGTCTTAGGTACAAAACTGGCCTCAGACACTTCCTAGCTGTGTGACCCTAGGCAAGTCACTTAGCCCCCATTGTCTTTTGTGATTAGTTAACACTTTTTGTAGTTAGTTAAAACCTTTTTTTTTGTTAGTTAACACCCTTTTTTGTTACTTAACACCTTTTGTAGTTAGTTAACACCTTTTTTGGTTAGTTAACATCTTTTTGTAGATTAAAATAGGTAGATCTACTTTAAATACTGAGTTAACACTTTTGATTAAAATCTAAAAATAGACAGGGGATTACAATTTAATCTTCCCAATAAAGGAAGAGCTAAGTGCCTTCATTGTTACAATCAGGAGAGAGCCAAATCCAGTCTTCACACTAGCCATACTGTTCTTCTACCAATACACAGTATTGATTCTAACACAGAAGGTCAAAGGGTTTAAAAAAATTAACCACTTCACATAAATTCTTAATTTGATCTAATCAGGACCTACTGATAGCACAAAGGAGAGATCCAGGCAAAGTGAGAAATAAAAAGGAGGGAAAGATCACTCTTACCTGGGTTGGGTGGAGGTATACTGGAAGACTTCCTGGAAAAGGAGATACCTGAGGAGAGTCTTGAAACAAAAGGAGAATTTCAATAAACAGATATAGGGTAGAGGGCAGAGAAAGGAGAGGAGAGTTGACCTAATTAATCAGTCCATAAGCTTAGCATCTACTATGGACCACGCACAGTCCTAGATGGTGGGCACTCAACGATAAAAATGAGACAGTGCCTGTCCTGGAGCTTACATCCCATCAAAGGAAAGAACATCTCTCTCTCTTTCTCTCTCTCTCTCTCTGTATCTCTCTCTCTCTCTCTCTCTCTCTCTGTACTCTCTCTCTCTCTCTCTCTCTCTCTCTCTCTCTGTATCTCTCTCTCTCTCTCTCTCTCTCTCTCTCTCTCTCTCTCTCTCTCTCTCTCTGTATCTCTCTCTCTCTCTCTCTCTGTATCTCTCTCTCTGTATCTCTCTCTCTCTGTATCTCTCTCTCTCTCTCTCTCTCTTTCTCTCTCTCTCTCTCTCTGTATCTCTCTCTCTCTCTCTCTCTCTCTCTCTCTCTCTCTCTCTCTCTCTCTCTCTATCTCTATCTCTATCTCTCTATCTCTATATCTTCTTGTCTCTTTCCTTCAGGTTTGAAATCAACCTGAAGTGTGGGAATGACATCGCCTTCCATCTGAACCCACGATTTTGTGAGAATGCTGTGGTCCGGAACACCCAGATTAACCGCTCGTGGGGATCTGAAGAGCGTGGTCTGCCTGGTTGTATGCCCTTCGCCAGAGGCCAGTCCTTCATGGTAAAGCACGAGGAGGGAGAGGGAGCTTGGTAGGTGGGGTGGGAGGTAGACCTTGAATTCCAGAGGTTCCATCAGAGCATAATGGACTAGGAAGGAGACTGATGATAGAAGACATTAAGTCATTCATTTCCCAGGGGTGGGAGCAGATCCCGTCCAGACCTCTGCACCCAGAAGAGGAAGAGCTGCCGACATTGGGAAGATAATAAGAAAACACTGACCTAAGGGCTCAGGTGGTACATGGAGGAAATCCCCAGAAGTGTTGGCACAGAATGGCCCTGGCATGACTTCAGGGCTACAATGATCAGACATTTCCTCAGCTTAGACTCACTCCACTGGCACAGATCACATAATGAGTGGCTCCAAGAGGGATTGGGAGCAAACCATTTATCACACTGAAGCTAAGCTGAAATGAATCTCTCTTTAGCCAGGCAGGTCCTCCACTGGTGGGATTTAACTCACTCTCTCACTGGACCCACAGAAGCCTTTCCAATGTGGATAAGACCAGAGCTTGTGCTCTTCTGTCATTGCTTTCAACAAACACAGTGTCTCCTCTATGATACCATGAGGCTCAGAAGAAGACTGAAATGAAGGGCATGTCTTTAAATAATGTGTTTATAAAACCCTTACTTTCTGCTTTAGAATTAATATTAAGTGTTGGTTCCAAGGCAGAAAAGTAGCAAGGGTCAGGCAATTAGGGGTAAGTGACTTGCCCAGAGTCACACAGCTAAGAAATATCTGTGGCCACATTTAAACCCAGGGCCTCCTGCCTCCAAGCTTAATGACCTCTCTATCCACTGAACCACCTTGCTATCCCAGAAATGGCATCTTTTTTTCCCCCCAAGATGGGATTGAAAAAAAAAAAAAAGCTTTCCTTTCTGTCTTAGTATTAGTTCTAAGAACAGCAAGGGCTAAGTGACTCATTTGTGATCACAAGTTAGGAAGTATCTGAGGCCAAATTTGAACCCAAGATCTTCTTGGCAGAGGCTTGGTATTCTATCCACTGCTACCTCACTATAGGGAGCCAAGCACACACATAAACAAATTATACTTAGAAAACAAAGTTTGGGCTTAATGAAATAACCTTATTTTGACTATCTCATTTTGTAGATAAAAAAAAAAAACAATTATCTGGTTGAATCACAGGGTTCTCCTAGACCTGTGTTGTTGAACCTGTGGCATATGTGTCTGGGGGGTTGCTCCTTTTTCCCTCTCCACCATGCCTGAGGATATCACCCACCCATCTGCCCAATAGCCCAATGGGAGCACTTCCTCCCACCCCTTTCTGGAGTAAAGTGAGAGGCTCACGTGCAGTGTGAGAATTGAAGTTTGGGCACTCAGTCTCTAAAAGGTCCGCCATCACTGTGACCTAGACCAAGTCCCTCCTGTTGTGGATGAGGAAACTAAGGCTTGGGGAAGAGATGTTTACTCACATGTACACAGGTAGTCAGTGGGAGAATTAGGAGTTAAAAATAAACCGAGTCCTCTTGTTGTGGGAGGACAAAACTGCTTCTCACCCAAAGAATTGGAGCTCAGAACCCTTCAACTTAAGACATGATCGTGCTATTCAAGGATGTTACAGATAGTGAAGACAGGGTGATGGAAAAAGCTCAGGGCAGTGGTGTGGCTCAGCTGGAAGATGTCCAGTGCACCTTTGTGACATTCCCTCTCATGTCCTCTTTGTCAGACTTGTAAGGTTGTTTGGGGGCTTGGGTGTCATTTCTCAGCCCTATAAACTCTTATCAAAGGGGATAAAGTCATAACATCCTTCAAGTTAATTCAGGTGCACAAAGTTCAAGTCTATATTCTAATTGGCAAATATTTGCTAACTAGTAAAAATCAGAAGATTCAAAAGTACTATTTAGAAAAGGGATTTCAAAGCACTATTTACCACTGCCAACCCACATCACTCTGACTCTGAATCTATCATTCTTTCAATCCATCGTTTTTCAAATGCTCACCTTCTGTCTTAGTATGAGTTTTTTGACAGAAAAGTGATTAGGGCTAGACAATCAGAGTTAAGTAACTTGCCCAGGGTCACACAGCTAGGAAGTATCTGAGGCCAAATTTGAACTCCAAACCTCCTGACTCCAGACCTGGTCCTCAGTCCTATTTCCATTGAATTAGAAGGGGATTATATCACCTCCAAGGCTGTCCTTATCCTGATTCAAATCTGTAAGCCCAGGACCCAAGGTTGGCCTTTTATGAGGATCTCATTCTAACTAGATTTCTGCAAAATAATACATAATCACAACCATTATTTATATAACACTTTAAAGTTTGAAAATTGCTTTACAAATATCTCATCTGATCCTCCCAACAACCCTGAGAGATAGGTGCCATTTTTATTCCCATTTTATAGATGTGGAAACTGAGGCAGGTAGAAGTTGAATGACTAGCCTAGAGTCACATGATTGATAAGAGTTTGAAGCAATTGGGGCAGCTAGGTAGCACAGTGGATAGAGCACTGGACCTGGAGACAGAATTCCTGGGTTCAAATCTGGCCTTAGACACTTCCTAACTGTGTGACCCTGGGCAAGTCACTTACTCCTAATTGCCTAGCTCTTACCTCTCTCTATTTTGCCTTGGAAGAGATACTTGTATAGCTCCTAAAACAAAAAGTAAGGGTCTAAAAAAAAAGTTTGAGGCAGAAATTGAACAGGGATCTTCTCCATTCCAGGGTCGGGATTCTATCCCACTGAGTCACCTAGCTGCCCTAATTTATGGCTAGTGATCAAATTCTCCTCATCTATCTAGTGCACAATCCCTTACATTTATCCCATGTCTCTCCAGGATGATCTAGCTAGTCACCCTCATAAATCCATCAGGACTCGATCCGAGCTCTGCGGCAGGGAAGCTTTTCTGCCTTCCCGGCTCAGCCTACTTACACAGAGAACAAAGGGCTCCTTGCGAATGAGCAGCAGTATTGTAAAGGGATGGTGCCTTGCATCCCCTGGCATGCACTTTTAGTATTGACCCATGTAGGTGCACCGAGTCTCCCCTGCAAGACTGTCAGCCCCTTGAGGGCAGAGACAGTGCCTCCTTGTCTCTGAACCCTTGGGACCCAGCAGGCACTTACTAAACACTTGTCGCTCTGATTGTCCCCTTGTCCTCTAGGTGTGCATCAGGTGTGATGTCCCCTGCCTCAAGGTGACTGTCAATGGGTGCCATCAGTTTGATTACAAGCATCGCATAAGGAACCTGCTCTCTATCAACCAGCTGGAGGTATCAGGAGACATCCAGCTAACCCAGGTGCAGGTCTAAACATAGGTCCTCACGCGGGCGTTCCAGCCTGAACCTTTCTTCTCTCCCTCCTGCCTCTCCTCGCTTCTCCAGACAGAGCACCAGGCTCTCTGCCCCAGAATCAGAGACGTTGGAGTAAACCGCTGGCTCTCCTCTCGGGGAAGGCACAGGAGGAATCTCTCATGTGCCCAGCCTGTACGATGGATACTTTCTTGGGACAATTAGGGCTGAGTTCACCTTCCAGACCTGATTGCTGTTGCCTCCAGAGTGATGGTTTGGCATTTTGTTGGGGGTGGGAGGGTTCTCCCCTCACCACTCCTCTCGTCTCACTCTGGAGCCCCCAGGGGACGGCTAGGTGGTTCAGTGGACTGAGAGCCAGGCTTAGAGATGGGAGGATCTTGGTTCAAATATGACCTCAGCCACTTCTTAGCTGTGTGAGCCTGGGCAAGTCCCTTAACCCCTTAGCCTTCTGTCTTGGAACCAATACATAGTATTGATTCTAAGATGGAAGGCAAGGGTTTAAAAACAAAATGGAGCCCCTGCCTCAACTTTTCAAATACACCCTATCTGGGATGTATCCACCCAGTGCCAGTTGCTTCTTTCCCCCTCCCCATTTGACCCTTCTTGGTGCCTCTGGACATCTCAGTTCCTTGTTAAATGCTAAGATCTTTCCTTATACCTTGCAAAGCCTTCCTTCTCCAGGGAGTATTTTGTGATAAGCAAGAGCCAACTGAAACTTCCTGCCCATTTCAACCTGGGTGTCAACCACTCTAGTCTGATCTCTGTGACCAGGTTTATTCCAAGCATATGAAACAGTATCTATTTGAGGGTTGGTTTCTTTGTTTTTTTTTTTTTGTATATTCCAACTGTACTCCAACTTCTGGTTTTTGGACTCTGTTTCCTGAGGGCAGGGACCATGTTCTACCTATAATTTGTATTCCTCTGTTGCCTCAACAGTCATATATGCATAGCAGGTGCTTAATAAATGTTTGTTATATGGTATTGAGCTTGAACTTGTGGTTTATTATAAAATGATAATATAATATTATATTATAAAAGAGAATATCATACAATCAATATATAATATCATATAACCAATACATAAAATTATATAATTAATATAATAGGTTACATAATTTAGGGGGCCATCAGACCACACTGCCTTGACAGAGTCACGCGTGGTAGCTGGGGAGACCACAGAGTGGTCCTTGGAGAGATGTGACTGCCCACTCTATCGCCTTTACATGACCTTTCATCAATGCCCCTTACCTATGAATTGACATGATTATTATTCCCCCTAGTCTCAAAAGAAATAATGCAAGAGCAAAACACCTGCACCCTAATTCTCCAAAACATCACCAAAAGATCAGACCCTTAAACCCAATCCCCAAAAGACTACTTAGGTACATAATTCCCAGCAAAACTGCAGCTACAGGTCAAGCCCAAGAACTTTCCCACTCACAGAAGCCTATTCTCATGAAGTCAGCACACAAATCAATCATAGAGGCCATACAATAGGTACAGGTATAGTACAGGTACACTAAGCTTCAGTATGCCTAAGTGACTCGATTACACAAACCAGTAATTCAGGAATTCCCTAGAAATGACCAGTCTAAATTTGAATTGTGTTCCTAGACCCCTCAGCCTCGATGATATGATTGTTGTCTTCTAAGAACTGCTGATTAATTTCCATTTTATTAAAAGCAATACATAATTCTCTTTGATTGTTTGTAAGCTCAAAACTTCTCATAGGGTAATGACAAAATTAAGCCACCTGTGATGAAATCATTTATCTTGTGTGCAACCTTTATTCTGTCTTTAATCACAATACAAAAATATAGAATGTCAATCAAGTGATTTATTAAAAGTTAATGTATCACTTTTCCAATTATCTCTCTTTGAACATGTGTGTTAGGTAATGTAATCTTCCTGCCAAGAAAATGGGTATAAAATAAAAACCAAGCCTGGGAATGGTGGAGCAGCTGTCAGATGCAAAGCAATCCTATAGCTGTTATGATTAAGCTGTCTTCATTTGTTATTTTTGTTGACTAATCATTCACCACAGTCGGATACCCTGGAGTCATGGACAAGGGTGGACTTTGCCCACAGCAGATTATTAATAGATTATATAATTAATATATAATGATACATTATTAATATAATGCTATATTAGACTATATAATTAATATACATGTTCTTAATATATTATATGATTAGTATATCACATAATTAATATATACAAATATTATATAATTAACATATAACATAACATAATTAATATGTAGTATATATAATAAATATAAAATAAATTATGTAATTAAATATATTATTTAATTAATATATAATATAATCATAAATATGACATAAACTTATGATTTATTAAACCTGTGTCTGGGGCCCAAGGGATCTTGTGAGGTTCTAGGTCTAGAGAATGAAATAGGGGGCCTAGATAAGGGAAGAGCTGGACCTGGTATTAGTTTAGTACTGTAGGCAAAATGCTTTACAGGCATTATTTCCTTTGAGCCTCCTATCAGGGATCAGTGGAAGGTATTAGAGCTCACTAATCTACACCTGAACTGGAAAGGACCTGAGATACTTAAATGAATCTCCTGATGCCTCTCTCAATGGTTGAGTGACGAAATAGAGGCATCTTGGATGGACTCAAATCAGAAAAGACTTTGAGAAAAAGTAGTTACCTGCACAGCTGGAACTAGAGTATGGTCTCTGTGCCTTTGCCCCAGGGCTCCTCAATATAAAAGACTCGAGATATAGGTAGAAATTTAGTATCTAGTTAGAATAACAAGTTAAAATAGGAACCTAGCTGCCCTCATTCTTTGTTTAGAATTTAAGTATTTTTCCATGGTTCTTTCCTGTTCTTTCCCTCCCCTCTTCCCTCCCCCTCCCAAAGCCAATAAGCAATTCTACTGGGTTTTACATGTGTTATCACTCAATATTAATTTCCATATTATTCATTTTTGTGATAATCTTTTAAAAACCAAAACCCCACATCCGGTATCCATATAAACAAGTGATCAAGCAGTTGTTTTTCTTCTGTGTTTCCACTCCCACAGTTCTTCCTCTGAATGTGGATAGCTTCTTTTTCATAAGTCCCTCAGAATTGTTCTGGATCATTGCATTGCTATTAGTAGCAAAGTCAATTACATTTGATCGTCCCATAATGTCTCAGTTCCTATGCACAATATTCTCCTGGTTCTGCTCATTTTGCTCTGCATCAGTTCATGGAGGTCTTTCCAGCTTGTATGGAAATCAAGCAGTTCATCATTCCTAACAGCACAATAGTATTCCATCACCAACATATACCACCATTTGTTCAGCCATTCCCCAATTGGAGGGCATCCCCTCATTTCCATTTTTTTTGCCACCACAAAGAGTGTAGCTATGAATAGTTTTGGTGCCCTCCTTCCTGTACCCCAAGTGAGCTCTCTCTGGTTCCTCTTCTCCTCCCCTCTCTAAGGGCACCCCTAAACCGAATTTGTCTTCCATAAGTGTCCTGGAGAATTTTGTGAAACATGCCTGAGGGAGGCAAATGCTCTTTATGGTGCTTTTTGCCAGCTCAACCTGGTTGTGATGAAGGGTAAGAGTATGATATACTTGGGAAGAGTCTCCTTGGAGATGAGGGCTCAGGGTCCAGGTATCCCTTCTGTATGTCACACAGTAGGAAAAAGATGTGAGCACAAAGTGGTGCTGGGGTGAGAGAAACCAGGAGGGAAACTGGGAAGTTAGATGGTGGATAGAGGGATGGGTTTGGAGTCTCAAATCCTGGGCAAATAATTCATTTCTATCATTTATTAAAATTCTAAAAAATCCTAAGATATTATGTTATGATCTTTTGATATAATCCAACAGTAAGTGGGGGAAGCCGTGAGGAGTTAGCTCAGAGGTCAGAGTATCAGAGAGACTAAAGCTGGCGACCCTGTGATTAGTAACCATCCATTCAATCCAGATGAGGGATACAGGATAAGCGACACATCTGGATGATCAGCATACATCATGTAGCAAAGCCAGTTGGGCTTCAGTTTCCCTCAGGCCTGCATTGACAGAGAACGATCTCTAATGTATCAACACCCATCTGGCATGGTCACTGGGTCTGACAACCTAAGTCAGCCAGATACAGGTGACTGATTTTCTCCATGCCCTTGGTTCTCCCCCTCCACTCTTCAGTGCTTGGGTGCAAGCCTCAGCAGCCAGTCTGCAGGAGGAAGGGCAGTGGGAGGTAGAAGGGAGGACCAGAGGTAATTCCATTTAATTTCCTTGTTGACAAGTCAGAAGAAGGACTCAGATGAAAACAAACTGGAGGTAGCTGGGTGGTTCAGTGGATGAAGAGCCAGGCCTAGAGATGGGAGGTCCTGGGTTCAAATCTGACATCAGACATGTCCTAGCTATGTGACCACTGAGCCCTCATTGTCCAGTCCTTGCCACTCATCTGTCTTAGAATCTATACTAAGATAGAAGTTAAGGGTTTTTAAACAATTCTAGAGGAAAGCCCCAAAGAGCTTTTGTTTATGAGGGTTATATCTATTAATATCTATTGTATTAGAAATTAAAATCATTTAGTATTATTATAAAATAATTTTTTGCTTAATCTTATAGACTCTGTGAAGTATCAGGAAGTCTGGAGTCCCAGACTCCACTTTGACAACCAGGGGTTTATAGGAAAAGTTCTGTGCCTATGACTTGTGGGGCCACTGATAGAGAGGCTTCTCCTTTCCCCTCTTTATCTCCTCTCCCATTGTAATAAATGAAAGTAAAATTATTAAATGTAATATTAATAAAAATATTGTGGTCGCCATTATAAAATTAACTCTCAAGTCAGGAGTCTGTTAATAGCTCTTAAGAATGTAATTTTCATCAAAATGGAAATATGTGAAAAAAAAAGGAAATGTAGGAAGGAGACAGAACATCTCACCTATCTAAAAAAATACCCTAAGCCAAATCAGGAAGCCCACCAAACCTGCAGAGCCCTCAGTGCCAACCAAGGGAGAGACAGACAGATAGACACACACACACACATACACACAGAAAGCCAGAGACAGAGTCAGAGACAGAGAGACAGAGAGAGACAGAGACAGAGAGAGACAGAGACAGAGACAGAGGCAGAGAGACAGAGAGACAGAGACAGAGACAGAGACAGAGACAGAGGCAGAGAGACCTCCCCTCACACACCACAACTTTTTACTCCTGTCCCCCTCCATCACGAAAAGTCCCCATGTGAAATGGGATGTGGTGTAGGACAAACTTAGGGAGCGGTTTCTATCTCCACACCATTATGGTACTCTCTCTACCAGTGAAGGTTGACACCACCTTCTCTGAAATTTCTAGTCTTAGACAGTCATTTGGGAACACTGAAAAGTCAAATAACTTCCTTCAGAGGGGGAACTTGAACCAACATCTCCTTGACTTTTGTAAACCTCAAATTTCCTTAGACTTATAAATGTTGGAAATTTCACCATTGGGATATTTCATACTTGGAAAATTTCTTACTGATAGTCTATTGGAATGGGAACCCCATTGGCATGGGAGGTTCCTTCTCTTCCCTTCTTCAGATTACTTTAGGACAGAAACCTTTTGCTGAACAATGGAAAGGGCTTTGACCTATGCTTAAGCACAGAACAGGAATTTCTTTGAGTCATGATTGATTTTAGAATTGATACAATGGAGATACTTGGAATAAATCTCCACCCTATTCAGTCCTAACAGGATTGAGTAAGGGCTGCAGCCTAGATCAAAATTTAATTATTCCAATCTCTACCCTACTCAGGTTAACAGGATTTAGAAAGGGCTGCAGCAAAGGAGCAAAGATTAAATCATTTGAAATATGACCTTCAACAGACATGTGCAAAGCCTCTGGGCGGTCCTGGGTTAAGCTAGAGCCTCCATTGGCACAGGGAAATTGATGAACAGTGATTGGTAGATGTGAGAACTGAGGGGAGGCAACTTGGATGGTTTCCTTAAAGATAGGGGGTCTGAAGACTCAAGAGGGAGTTTGAGTAGTTGGTCAGTGTGGTTCGTGTGGGCTCTGAGAAACTTGCTCTGAAGGAAGCTGAAGGTGGGGGCCTCTGAGACTGTTTCTCCATTTTGGTCACGTGAGTAATATGGACTGATCTCTTTTCTTTGCCCCAGCTATCTAAGGGCTTGGGCCTTTTGGCCCAGCCTAAACAGAAGGGGTATTTAAGCCCTATTCCCTTCTCTCCCTTTTTCTCTCTCTCTATCTCTAATTCCTTTCTTCCTCCTATTGAAATTAAACTCCATAAAAGGTTGACAGCTGACTTGAGTTTTCATTTAGGAATTACATAGCTGAATTCCTTGGCGACCTTAAATTAATATATATAGTCCTTTAAAGTGATTCCCTTGTAACAACTTCAAAATCATGTGATGGTCACTACTGGGTCACACTGATTGACCCATGTGGATTTGGAGTCAAGGAGTCCTGGGTTCAAGACCCCTTTCTTCTCTGACATTTCCTGGGCTGGGTGACCCCTCATGAAATTTTCAGCCTCTCTAGGGTTAATTCCTCCTCTGTAAAATTAGGGGGGTTGAACTCATTGATATCTAAGCTCTTTCCAATGCTGAATTTATGATCATAGTTCTTTGCATTTATTGATTTGTTTCCATAAAGGGAAGGTAAAGTGTTGTTTCCTTTGCTATTCTCAGAACACCATCTTCTCCCCACCTTCTAACCTCACTCACATACATATACCCCACAGTTCCTCCCCCTCAAATTGCTGACAAGTTTGTTGTTGTTGTTCCTTTTTCTCAGTTGAAGCTTGCCTTTCCGCAGCTCAGGCTGTTCTGACCTAAAACCTCTAGCAGCAGTTACAGCAGCATCAGCACCATGAACTTCATAGGTGGTCGGATGCCCTATCTGAGGCCCTGTGAGTCTACCTGGAATGGGCGCCATGGTGGAGGTGGGCCAGGGAGGGATACTTCCATGAAC